>NC_058081.1:139718068-140018068 GCF_014858855.1 Bufo gargarizans
ACTACAAGTATCCAGATACAGGTGCTGGTATGAAATTTGTAGAAATGTGATTAAAATTTATTTAAATATGGATGCTATAATCTATTTGTAAAGAAAAGTTAAAGAAATAAAAATAAAAGGAGGCTTGGAGAAGCTACAATAGGCGAATGTATAAATTAGGTGAAGGTAATAAAAAATGGAGAAGGCGGTGTAAGAGAATAAACGCCATAATAAACTGCATAATAAGATATGGAGACCCCGGGTGGTCACTGACAGTAGGGAATAGGGAACAATGGATGCAATTAGAGATGAGTGGATTTCATGTTATGAAATTCATTCACGCGGCGTTTGGTAGTAAAAGCAGAATTGTGTTATGGATTCAGTTACCATGGACCATAACGCAATTCTATAACGGAATGCCTTTAGAAGTCTATGGCTTGCATAGCGGATCCGTCCCGTTTTCCGCTATGCAGGAGAGCACTCCCCTGCATAACAGAAACGGGACGGATCCTTTTTTAAGCCCATAGACTTCTATTTTGACGGAATGAATAATGGAATGCCTCTAAAGGCATTCCGTTATACATTCCATCATAGATTTGCGTTATGGTCCGTGGTAACGGAATTCATAACGCAATTCTGCTTTTACCACCAAACTAAGTGTAAACAAATTTCAAAATATGAAATTCGCTCATCTCTAGATGCAATATTATCTTATAATTTCAACTCTGAACAATGGTATAAGAGACAAACCAAGCTCAAAAGTGAATGTATGTAGGTCACAGATAGGTTTGTCTTTTTTTCACTTTATTAAAAGGTTTTTAAATTGAGCATACACTTCAAGTGATGACGCCAACATAGCTGATAGAGGCCTCCACAATGCTCTCAACCAATAGTGTATCCATAATGAGTCATGGGAAATGTCATTTTCTAGGTTGAAATGATATGTTGCTTCAATGATTTCCATTTCCACTCCTATTTAAACACCTGCCCAAGAACGGTCTTCAGGCCAGATGCTTTGGACAGAATAGCGTGATGTGGAAAGTACGGTAGCAGTCTGTCATGTTGAAATACAAGACATAACACCTTTTTAAGTCATTTAAAATGAATGTAAATTTGTAAATCGCCCATTTATACACTCAACTCTTACACGTCCCTAATGCAGTAAATTATGAAAAGTGAGATTTGCAGGCTGCTTCTAAGGATCGTGGGTAATGACATGCAAACATTCCCATTTATAGGCTTCATTTTCCTTTTCCTGACACATAATACAGCTTATGAAGTATCACCTGGATCTGAGAAAGAAACCAATTCTGACAGGAGGAATAAGATATATATCTTGTACATGACCGTCACTTCAGCCGCAAATGGCGTAACTGATAGATTTCCTCAAGGACACTTAAACAAAAAAAAAAGTCTAGAGATTAAAAGTGAAAGATTAACATGAGATATAAAGATTCATATGTGCAAAGGTATGCACAAGGCAGATAATGTGATGAACCATCAGTGCCTTCTACTTTAAAGAGGACCTGTCACCGCTCCCGACATGACTGCTTTAATAGCTTAATGCATTCCCCATGTAATACCAATTCTGGAACATCTGTCCTTATGTCTGTATGTTGTGCCATTCCTTTATTATTTGTACTAGAGGTTATGAGTGAATTTCTGAGAGTCTGCAGTAAGGGTACAGAGGGGAGGTAACCAGTTGGGGGTGTTCACCTGTACAGACTGAGAATGGCAGCACTGATTGGATAGAGCAAGTCTGTACAGGTGAACACCCCCAACTGGTTACCTCCCCTCTGTACCCTTACTGAAGGCTGATAGCAATTCATTCATAACTTCTAGTACAAATAATAAAGGAAGGGCACAACATACAGACATCAGACTAGATGCTCCAGAATTGGTATTACATGGGGAATGCATGAAGCTATTAAAGCAGGCATGTCAGGAGCGGTGACAGATCATCTTTAAATTACATTACATGCCATTATACAAGGGTGGACTTTGAGATTCTTGTGAGCACAAGGGTTTAGACCATATGACATGAACCTTTTAACCCTTTTATTAACAACTGGTTTCACTCCTCACATAATAGAAAGGTTTCAAATGATTTGTCTGTTTTCTGAGGCTTGCGAGGGCTTGAAATTTCTGCACACTGTAATTTCATCCATGAACTACATCTAAGTTCTAAAAACATATTATTTCTTCAGGGGAATTACAGACACCAGCACCTTTGAAATAAATAAATTGCTGAATCCTTGCAAAGTGGGTCGCACCCCAATTTTATGTCGGTCTTTTTCATATAGTATTCAGTCACTCCAGATTATAAATTTCTTACAGAGCTGAGATAACAGTTGACATTTGCTAACATTTAATTCTATATTGATTTTATTATTTTTATTATGAGGCAGTTGAGGCACGCTATCTGGCGACACCAATTACATCTCCTTATATCTCCTCTCTGCACCGGTTCCACAGGGAACATTACACGTGCAGAGTAAATATATCCAGATGAGTAATGCACAAAAAAAAGTTTCCCAAAAAAGCTGTCACCACAGCTATCCTACAGTGATCCCTATCATAATGGAAATAATTAAATGTTCAGGAACAATGTAGTAACGTTAATAGGAAGATTAAAAATAGAGTTCAGGAAGTCACAAGAAAATCTATAGAAGAGGACAAAACTAGGAAAGGAGCAACACTTAAAGGGGTTATGTTATGACCGATGTAAATAAAATCAGATATCAGTCCATGACCATCTCTTTCTAACTAAGCTGGAACCAGCCCCGTACCTCACATGGATCCAGAGATCTCCCTATTCATTGCTCCAGTTGCTCTGCTAGATTTATTTCAGCCTGGCAGCTCAAGGGGGACCCTTTCACAGGGGGCATGTCATTTCTGCTGCAGCTGTCTCCCTGTAACTGTCAGTAGATACAGCTGGTGGCTGTTGAAAGATGGAACTGAGCATGTGCGACCACCTCAGTAGGTCAACTTGCACATTACAATACAGCTTAAACACCAGGAGGAGCCATTATATTGAAGAAAAGAGAATATCTTACAACAGTAGAAGAAACTGTAACGTAAAGTAAAATGATGAAAGTAACTACCGCATTTTTCGCCCTATAAGATGCAAAAGTGGGGGGGGGGGGGGAATTGCAGTTTACCATGATACACCTCCGACCACATGCTGCACAGTGCGATCAGCGGGTGTATCAGTGGGGGGGGGAGGAGGGACTGGGTGACGGCATCTAGTTTTGAATGGCAGCAGGGCCCGGTGCAGTCACGGTATTCTATTGCACCGGGCCCCGCTCACTGTAGTAATCCTATCTACAACTGTAGGCATTGTTTAACAATAATCTTCACTTACTAAGGTCCGTATCAGGCAGGAGGCCGGGCGGGCGGTCACTGGCAGCGTAACTCATTACGTTATGCGTCTGCTCCGCCCACTTTATGAATAAAGCAGGCGGCGCGGGCGCGTGACTTACTGAGTTACGCTGCCAGTGCCTGCCCGCCCGGCTTTCTGCCTGATACGGACCTTAGTAAGTGAAGATTAATGGATGTATTAATATTATTGTTAAACAAGGCCTACAGTTATAGATAGGATTACTACAGTGAGCGGGGCCTGGTGCAATAGAATACAGTGACTGCACCGGGCCTGCTGCCATTACAAAACTAGGTGCCGGCCCCACCCTCTGTATTGGGGGTCATTCAAACTACACAGGGACACTGTTATTGGGGGGGGGGGGATCTGTGGATGACACATAGCATAAGATGCTATATGTGTCATCCACAGATGCCCCCCATAACAGTGCCATCCACAGATGCCCCCCATAACAGTGCCATCCACAGATGCCCCCCATAACAGTGCCATCCACAGATGCCTCCCATAACAGTGCCATCCACAGATGCCTCCCATAACAGTGCCATCCACAGATGCCTCCCATAACAGTGCCATCAGATTCCCCTATAACAGTGCCAGCCACAGATGCCCCCATAACAGTGCCAGCCACAGATGCCCCCATAACAGTGTCAGCCACAGATGCCCCCATAACAGTGTCAGCCACAGATGCCCCCATAACAGTGTCAGCCACAGATGCCCCTATAACAGTGTCAGCCACAGATGCCCCCATAACAGTGTCAGCCACAGATCCGCCCATAACCGTGTTAGCCACAGATTCCCCCATAACACTGTTAGCCACAGACCACCATTAGTTCAAAACCCACCAAAAGCACACCTTTTGGTTTAAAATATTTTTTTTCTTATTTTCCTCCTCAAAAACCTAGGTGCGTCTAGGTAATTTTTCATGTTGCATTATATTAGAATGGCACAACAAGAAAAGAGAAAGACAAGAAACCCCCTTAGATAAAGGGCAGCAAATGAGTTTTGTGAAGAAGGGATGGCTAAAATACCACTGAGCCATAGGAGCGTTCATACATATCAATAGAAAATAACCCATTATGTACCATACACAGTACTGTAAATACCTTACTGACCCAATCTTATTATATTCAAGCTATATACGGTACATAAACCGCAAAACTCAACAACTAAATCTGCATTTCATAAACACAAATACAACCACCGGCATAGAACACAAACTGTACATTAATCGCGGAAAAAAAAAATACAGATATATACATTTTTCCCTTCAGAGAAATGTAAATCAAATTGTATTCAATAATAAGAACAAACAAACAACCTATCTGTAAAGTAACATAATGTTATATTTTAAGCAAGTATATTGAAACATGACCAGTATCCACATTACAACAGTCTACTGCTTCTGAAGAAAAAAAAGGTCTCTGAGACATGATGCAACAGGTACACATTTCGAGATGGTAACATAGCATGGTTACATATGGTATGTAGTAGGCCTGCACAATATATCGCCAAAGCAATCGCAATTAATCGCCATATCGCAATCGCCAATTGGCCGAACCAAAAATGCTGCAATTATATTACCATATTTTTCGCTTTATAAGACAAACTCCCCCCCCCCCAAAAGTGGGAGGAAAATGGCAGTGCGCCTTATAAAGCGATGGTTGACTTTTTACGTGGTTGACACTGATGTATCGCCGGCCGCTATGCTGCACAGCGCGGCCGGCGATACATCAGTTACAGTGTGGGGAGGGAGGAGGGGCTGGAGGCAAGTTGTTATTTTAATGAACAAATGTTCTTTCATTTATTCTATTTTATTTATCTGTTCTGTGCAGTGCTATTAAGAAAATGGCAAGTTTTGTATTTTGTACTTTTGCAGTAATGCAAATATGTTATTTAATTTAGTAAAAGATGTTTTATTTTGAAAAACACTGTGCATTTCAGTTCTTGAGTTAAGCATAACTACATTTCAGTATTATCAGTAATTTGTGTGTGCTTTTGCCTTGAAAATCCAAGCAAATAGACCTCTAGCACAATTCCCTTAAAATATCGCATCGCATACCGTTATCGCAATTTTTAGGGCCCTAATCGCAATCGCACAAAATTCCCATATTGTGCAGCCCTAGTATGTAGCATGTACATACGGTATGTAGCATGTACATACAATTCTAAACAGTGCTTAAAATCTTGCGACCCTAGAGACAACGAAAAGATACAATATAACACATAAAAAAAATAAAAAACATTGGTATATGTATTAAGTTAGGCTGTGTCCACATTTTTTCCTGTGTCTACTCCTCTGATGGCACAGAAAACCGGAAAGATTTGCTGAAATGTGAACAGGCGAGTTGTCCAGCCTAGAAGCTGACAAGCCCAATGGTCAGAACTTGTGCCCAATTAAAAGAAAAACACCCGCCTGTCTGCGGTCCTGCACCACTGCCCCGTTCCCAGGAGCTTCGGCCCCCCAAATAACCAGAAGTGGCTTGGCTCCCTGACTGCTGAGGCTAATCATTGCCCTCGACGGTCACATGTACTACAACGGTATGTCACTGCCGTTCTAGCTAATGTGACTGTTGAGGCCAGTAGTCTGCAGTAGTCATTTTAGGCCCACCGGGGACCCAAAGCAGTTTCCAACCATTGGTGTTTTTGGCTCCGAGGTTAACAATGTATGCCACAGGCAATGTATGAAATCAGTGATTGTGTAAAATGCCTAAAGTATACAAAGTATGAAACGGTTAATATTTCACACATTTCCTAGGCAGCCTATATAATGCCTAAAGGCAAACTATAAAATACTCCCTTCCAGAGGCTGTCGCAAAGCGCCATAAAGTCACCACAATACAGCGACAGCACCATAACTGTGAGGACAACCCTTGTCTCTCTGGTATTTCTCTAAGAATGTTCTGTTTTTCAGCTATTTTATTACAACTGTAGTTTATGTTGCATTTCTTCCTTTCATGTTTTCACATAAATAAAGGCTTCTTAACATTTATTACTGGTTAAAGGGAACCTGTCACCATGAAAATGCTAAATAATCTGCAGGCAGCATGTTATAGAGCAGGAGGAGCTGATTAATACAGTTTTAAAGGGGTCAGCTCTGAACCCGGACATATCCCCTTCTTCACCTGGGCAGCCCCTCTGAGATGAGCATGTCATGCTCCGATGATCTCCCTTGCCCTGAATCGCAAAAGGCCAAAGGCTTTTATTTTGGATATCCGGTGATGTACCGAGCTTTCCATGGGTAAAGCTAGGCGAAAGCTTCTGTCTAGTAGTGAGCCCGGTGACGTCACTGGCACTAATGGGCGGGCTTTAGCGCTGTAAAACGGCAAGGGCAGCGCTAAAGCCGGCCCATCAGTGCCAGTGACGTTACCGAAACCACTGCTAGGCAGAAGCTTCCACCTGGAAGTGTAGAAATGTACACAGAATAGCCCATGAAATGCTCCGATGTTCATATCAGGGGGGTTGCCCGAGTGAAAATGCGGATATGTCTGGGTTCAGCTCTAAACATGGGCAACCTCTTTAAATACAACTTGTAATTTATACATGTTAATTCCTGCTCATTCTGGGCTCTGAAGTCCAGAAGGCGGTCCCATCAGTGATTGACAGCCATCTCTTTATATACAGTCACAGAAGGAAGGTTGTCAATCACTGATAGGACCGCCTCCTGGACTTCAGAGCCCAGAATGAGCAGGTATATACGTGTATAAATTTTACTGAATCTTTTCCCATAAAACTATATATAATCTGCTCAGCTCCTCCTGCTCTAGAACGTGGTGCCTGCAGCTCAAACACCATATTCCTTTAACATTTCATACTTTTTGTACATTTTCTACATTGCCCGTAACATATCCAAACAGTGATTGATTAAAATATTACTGTCAAGCCTATGGAGGAGATGCACCGCTACCCACCTTCTCCATTCACTGCACCCTGTTGACATCTCTTAATAGGTAGCAAAAAAAACTCTAGGGGGGCACCCGCCAGCTATCAGTTCATACCACCCCGGCATCCACAACCCTTGGGAAATAACTTTAAAACATATTCTAAGCGGACACTTGTTATTACTGCAATTAGTAATAGTATTTGAAGGCGGAGTACCAGCACATCCCCATTTTCCGTCCTTTAGTTTGCATTAAGGGCATTATGCCCTGTACCTAAACAACAAGAACTGGGGTTCACCGCTCTCTTATGTGTTATCCACATTGCTCTTCACCAGGGGATGCAAAAGCAAAGACATGCCAGCTAGCAGCTGCCAGGGAACAAGCGTAACATAATAGGTGCTCCAGTTCCATCCTGGCTGAACCCTTTTTAATTATGCTCGATCCTGGGCAGCTGCCTCTTATCCTATCTCTGCACTGGAGGCAGCAGGTTGCCATAGAGAGAGCAATATGCTCAACACACATAGCGCTTTGGTTGGGGAACAGTTTTTTTCTTCTTAATTTGCGCTATCTGACCAGAGGTAATAACGCAGCTCCAACATATTCTGCGTACAGAATCGGGACATCATTTTAAGAAGACTGCCTCTTGGGGGGGACAATCTTTATCATTTTTGCTATGATCTGAAACATTTTACCTTAGATGGGAAATTAGAGAGGAGCGATACATGTGAATGTGCCAATATTGAATACTGGCATTACTATGCCCACATGACATGCATGGCACAAGAGGGTGCCTCCTGTACTTCACAACCGGTGCAATAGTCTGAGGAAGGGGTCAGCGAGAAGGACCATTTGGAAGTGTATTCTGCAGGGGCAATAGATGCATGCCAACGCCATGTAGTGTGTGCCCACGATATTGGCCGATCCCACAGTACTATTAGGGCAATATGGATTCCTTTGACGCTCTACCATCTACAATTCCTGGAGTGTGGGCGCATGAGGTCTATGCCAGACACAACTGGAGGTGAGAAGGTGAGCCAGGGAAGGATTAGAGGGAGGACACAGCCTCCCTGGCACTGCCCCTCAGCATCCTCTCCAGGCACACAAGATAAACTTTACTGAGGAGCAGCCACAAAGTGACCCTGTATGAGGAGACCCCCACTCTCAGGAGGTGCAGTGTCCATGAACCCCCTCCTAGATTACAATAGTCTCCTTTTATCTCCTCACACTCTGACGTGTCTTACAACCAATGCTCTGCACCTTGGTCGGTGAGTGACAAGCGAATGTGGAAGTGAAAGAGGAGACAAGCTCCTGTTGTAGCTGCTCACACCCCCCTGTTCAGGCACCGTCCATGTCCCCCTGCCGACCCTTCCCAAGGGAGAACGTACCATCAGGACATCTCCGAGGGGGGGTAAAACAAGAGTGAAGTAAAACACCCTTTCATTGCCTAAAGCTAGAGAGAGCAGTGTGGGACTTACCGTGAAGTGCGGGGCTCCCCGGGTCGTCTCAGGGCTGGCACAGAGAGCCGAGCTGCTGGGATGTCTTGTCGCCTCTTTCTCTCTCAGTCCCTGCTTCTCAGCTTCTTCTGTGTCTTTCTGTAGCAGGAAGGAAGAAGGGAATGAGGCAGGGCTGACGTGAATGGATGCAAAACAGCTCCTCCTAAGCCTGCTCTCTGTGAGAGAGAAAGACAGAGGAACAGAAAGAGAGAAGCGGCAGCAGCCACCCAGCAGCCTGTCTCTCTCTCTCTCTCTTTTGTTTTCTCACTTCCTCCCCTCCTCCTCCAACACCAAGTTTTCTTTCTCTCTTTACACTAAAGACAGGGGATTTTTTTTCCTCCCTTGGAAACTCCTCTGGGGGCATTAAAAGCAGAACCAGTTTGTCTTCTCCTCTTTCTTCCTCCTTTCTCTTCCCTCTTTTTTGTTTCTCTTCAGTTTTGTTCAGACATTGTGTAGGAGACATTTTTTTTAGACAAGATATGAAATATAATCCTAGAGAATAGTGGATAATTTAGGTATGGCAGCAATGTGTCACTTCTCAGGACTGAGGGGAGGATAATGTTACATTTACCTCAGAGGACTGAAGGAAGCAGCAAGATCCATACCTGGGAGAGACCACAGCCCCAGTCACTGACCGGATGGGGAGACGGCTACAGGGCCATCTGCTGCCTCACATCTCATTACATATCTATCTATATATATTCCATATTATCTATCACTATATATCATTTCTATCTATATCTTCTATCTATCATATATCAGCTTATACAGTGGAGATATGTTACCTCTATCTGCAATCTCACATAACTATCCCCCACCTATTATCTCTCATATCTGTCTATAAAAGTATCGGTATCTCATATTTTGCCATCATTGTCTAACAAATATATATATATATATATATATATATATATATGTGAAAATCAGGAGTTTGAGCAGCTCTCACCTGCCAAGGATTCCAGTAATATAGCGCGGACCGGCTCCTTCACCCGAAATAGGAGAAATATAGATATGAGGAAGAAAAAGGATTGTTGGTCCAGCTTGTATTCGTGGTAATCCAAAGCTTTATTCAATATTCAATAAAATCCAGGTACAGGAATGCAGGTCTACATGTTTCAGGCACAATAAAATCCTAGCCCTTACTCATGACGCGTCATGAGTAAGGGCTAGGATTTTATTGTGCCTGAAACATGTAGACCTGCATTCCTGTACCTGGATTTTATTGAATATTGAATAAAGCTTTGGATTACCACGAATACAAGCTGGACCAACAATCCTTTTTCTTCCATATATATATATAATCTTCCAGCTATTCATCTCTCCTCTATGTCATTTTGATTTATCTGCAAGCTCATATCAATCTGATATCTTTCTATTTTGTTCATATCTCTCATATCTACCAATCTACCCAATATCTATCTATCCATCTATCTAATATCTCCTATCTATCTGTCTTAGTATATATATATATAGATATAGTAGTGAATATACTCAGCATTGCCCGGGTGTACCGTACATCTATCTGCATACATATTTTCTAATGCTATTTATTACCTACAAACATTCATGGCTGTCAATGGTCCAATTAGAGAGAGAAAGAAAACATCCACCATTTTATAAATCAATATTTTTTTCTTTCCCACCACACTTCAATGTATTGTTAGCAATCCCCCCCCCCCCCCCTACCAAAATTAGGCTACTTTCACACTGGCGTTTTGGCTTTCCGTTTGTGAGATCCGTTCAGGGCTCTCACAAGCGGCCCAAAACAGATGATCAGTTTTGCCCTAATGCATTGTGAATGGAAAAGAATCCGCTCAGAATGCATCACTTTGCCTCCGATCAGTCACCATTCCGCTCAGGAGGCGGACACCAAAACGCTGCCTGCAGCGTTTTGGTGTCCGTCTGACGAAACTGAGCCAAACGAATCAGTCCTGGCACACAATGTAAGTCAATGGGGACAGATCCGTTTTCTTTGACACAATCCATCCATCTTGGCTATGTTACAGATCATACATACGGCTCAGTTCATGACAGATGCATGCGGTTGTAATATTGTAACGGATCCGTTTTTGCAGATCCATGACGGCATTCACCCAAAATGCGAGTGTAAAAAGTAGCCTTACTGACAGTGGCTTTCTTCTCTCCGGCCGAGGAGAGATAGCTGATGGTTTGGCCAACAGCTATTGAATGTCTATGGCAGCCCTATGGTACCAGACTTTTTCCTTTTTCTTATGGCAGCCCTAACACTTTACCTACAAACTCTGTAAAACCCGCTACTGTGTCAGGTGCCCATTCAGGCAGGAAACCCCTTTCCACTTGTTTTGAGAGTGCTGCTGTTAGATCTTACATCTCAGGGGATGTTCAAATGACAGATTTTGAAAACACGCTGAAAATAATTTGTGTGGAATCAGTGCTGATTTTCTGTGCCCTATGGCAGGGGCGTAGATAAGGGGGGGGGGGATAGGGGGGTTCAACCCCCCCCCCCCCCCCCCAGAGTGTCCTCAGCATCAGTGGCGGATTGCAATAGGGACGTTCGGGTCGGCAGCCCCGGGCCCAGCACTGCTGGGGGGCCCAACGCTGACCCGAACGCCCACATACTGCGGCGGGGCACGGAAGCGCATAGCTCCCTGTCCCGTCGCCGATCACCGCCATAGGCTTCAGGCCTTGTAGGCCTGAGGCCTATGCGGTAGTGAAATCCGTCTTACAATAGGGACACTGTCAGGGACACTGTTATGGGGGGGGGGGGAGATATCTGTGGATGTGGATGATGACTCTTATAATTTGAGAAAGCTAAACCCCCCCCCCCCCCCCCCGGAAAAAAAATTATCTACGGCCCTGCCTTATGGTGTGTTTATGTTCAACTTCCCACTTTATCTACTTCCCATTCACTTCAATGGGAAATCAGTGTGGATTCTGCTCCAAAACAGAGCATGCTGCTTCTTTTTTACAGGATGGAAAAAAGTAAGTTCTGCCTCCCATTGAAATGAATGGGGGGCTTTTTAGCGGCATTCTTTGGCATTAAAAACGTGTGGGGGAAAAAAACGCTAGTTTTCATTTTCCTACAGCGCTTCTCAGCCTGCCTCTTCCTATGAGTTGTCCTATGTGATACAAAGTGGTGATCTCCCTACATGTGCTGTCTAAAAGACAAACTATTTATTGCCCATAGCAACCAATGACGCAGTGTGCATTTTATACAGTAATGTGGTGGCACAAAAAAAAATGTTTGTTGACAATAGCAACCAATCACAGCACAGCTTTCATTTTACTACAGCATTTCTCAATCTGTCTCTCCCTGCATGCTGTCAATCAGAGTGACAATCTCCATATATGTGCTGCCTAAAAGACAAACTGTTTGCCAAAGCAACCAGCCAGCTGTTGCAAAACTACAACTCCTATCATGTCTCAGCAGCCTGCCGCTATAGGAGTTGTATTTTCCTCAGTATTTGTTTAGTAGAAATTTAGTGAAAAGTGTACAAGAAAGGCTAGCATTATGTATTAACTTACGTTCGGTAAAGAACAGCTTTTTTTTTTTTATATGATATCTGTTTTCAAGTGTTGAGGGTTTTAACTATTTGATACAAATGCAATGCGCCCCCAACTAATTTCTTATACACGACTCACAAAAAGTTAGGGATATTTGGCTTTTGGGTGAAATTTATGGAAAATGTAAAAAGTCCATGCTACAGTGATATTATATAATGAAAGCAGGGCATTTAAGTAGAAGCATGCAGTGGTGGTGTCCTCATCTTAAACAATTTATTGAAACAGAAGCCAACAACAGTGCTGTGTACACCCCGACAAAACGTCAATGTCTCAATAACTTGTCACTGTAGCCTGAGCATCAATTACAGCGTGACAATGACAGTCTCATGCGGTTTACAAGTCGAATTATTGCCCGCTGAGACATGGCATCCCACTCTTCTTGAAGAGAGGCCCTCAGGTCATTGAGGTTCTGGGGTACAGAGTTATCAGCCTCTACACGGCGACTCAGCTGATCCCATATATTTTTGTTGGGATTCAGGTCTGGAGAAAGTGCAGGTCACTCCATTTGAGGTACCCCAGTCTCCAGCAGCAGTTTCCTAATGATGTGACCTCGATGAACTGGCACATTGACATCCATGAAGATTAAATTAGGCCTGTGTTGTTCATGCAAAGCCATAATGACTAGATTAATTATGTTATTCAAGTAGTATGAGCTTGTCACTGTGCCATTCACAAAGTGTAGGGCACTTCTGTATTGACTAGACACACCTGCCCACACTATAAGACCACCACCACCAAAGGCTCATCCTGGTGACAGCAGTAGCTGATGCATAGCACTCTCCTGTATGTCTCTAACATTGTTGACGGCCATCATTTCAGCTCAGTGTGAATCAACTTTCATCAGCGAATAGCACTTAGGCCCACTGGTCCCTCATCCAGCGTAGATGCTCCCTGGCTCATGTAAGATGATGGCGCCTGTGCCTTGTGGTGTGGTCAGGTACCCTTACAGGTCATCTAACACGCATTTTTAAAACGTGTGTTACATAGTGCCAAATATACTGCTATTAATAAGGACATGGCAAGTGTCTGAAACGTGTAAGCATTGTTTGGATTGTCTTTGGCTACTTGAATTGTTATGGATTTGTGTCTGAATAAAGCCCTAATTTTAGGATCCCGAAGACACTTGACATTTCTTTTTATACAATCATCAGGAACAAACTGAACGTTCCCAATAATTGCCTGATCGTGAGCGAAGGTAAGAGCTACATTTACATGCAGCAATCATCTCCTCCGTATAGGGACCAACCATCGCTACTGTGATCACTTGTCCATCTACAGATTGTTCACACAGCATTATGTGCTGCCCACAGATTATTATTTTAGGCAGAATATCAATACAGAACGGTTATGGGGTCGATAATTGCCCCAATTCTTGGCCTGTGCTAAATGGCTGTCTAATTGCATAATTGATTTGAGAAAGATAGAACTTGATGGACCTGTGTCTTTTTCAACCTATGTAACTAGGTACTTATTGCGGAAACTAAATATTGCTATATATAGGAAATGAAATGACCGCTACCAAGACTTTTCTCATAACATGTGTAATCTGTAAAATCTTTAAAGAGCTCAGCGTCACTCCTTGGGGCTAAGATTGGAGCTACGTTCAGATGTTTGTAACACACTATCTCCAAAAGTTATGGCTATGCACAGGGTCAAACTGGCCCACCAGTGTATACTATAGGACTCTGGCGGTCCCAAGCTTTGACAAAGTAAGGGGCACATTTCCACATTGCTTTTCCTAATCAGTCTTTTTTTTTTCCGATTTCCACACTATGGTCATATAAAGTCACATGCACATATGATGGCTGCTATTGCTGAGGACTGTTGTACTTCAGAAGACGCAAAGTCTAAAAAGAATAAGATTTACTTTCAAAATGCAAAAAAAGAAGCATTTATGATGAACATGACCCTTCAGGATGTCCTGGAAATTGTTTCACATTTTGGTTCTGGAATAGAATCGTATAAGGTTGTTACTGTTAATGGCAAAGATTAGGAATCCAGCAGGGTGTCTGGAAGTATTAGGGCAGATACATGCCACATGGGGACATGTCACCACTAAAGTCAGTCATTGGCTACCACGGCAGACGTGAACATGTCCATACCCAGCCAAAAGCAAACAAGCTGGGGACCAGATGATAACCAATCAGGCTCCAGGGCAGAAGACTGGAGCAGCAGTGAGCAAGCAAGTATGAATCTTTCAATAGGTCATACATGCTACGGGGATAGCTGAAATCTTAAGTAGTCCTTAAAAACCCCTTTACTACAGCATGTGTGGATGACATTTTATAAAATCTAACCCACGCTGTCGTACTGTAATACACAGTATAAACACACTCAGGAGCCCTTTTTACTATATTATAACGCTTTGGAGTACTTGGTATGAATCAGCATAAGGTGCATAGACCCTTTGCAGGATGGCGGTAAGTAGATAGAAAATAATAATCTGTGTCTTAGCTGTTCTGCCATTTCAGTAATTGTCATGATTGAGTGGACTCAAGAGCGAGGCCTACATCATCACTTGCAGGTGCCAGCTGCGTTGCACAGATTGCACCCTGCTCTCACTACCAGAATCATAACCACTCAGAGGCTGCGGTCAATAGAAACCGTGGCATCTGAGCAGTTAGGCAGAGGAGGGGAGCTCCCTCTGTCCTTCAGTCGGCATCCCACAAATGCAATCGCAGGGTGCCAAGCAGTTTATGTCACTAATATTTGTAGATGCTCAAATTTTCAAGCACCTAGCTCGAATCTGTGGCATGTGGGAGAATCATAAAATCCAGAGTGAAAGCAAAGTTTTTTAGCCATGTGAAACCTCAAAAAACAGATTAGGTTGTAAACGGAGCTGCCAGCAGCAGATCTTGATGATTTGCATGTCCAAGTAGATTTAGCGTGACAGAATATTCTGCAAACAACCATTGATTGCATAATTCATACAAAACTATTTTTAAATAATTTGTAGCTGTTGTTCCAAGAGGAGGGGGGATGCATTATATATAACTGGCAGTAAAGAGGGGGGGGGGTCATCTTCTACTGGGGGCACCAAGAGGGGAAGCATTATAACTGGCACTAAATAAGGGGGCATCACCTACTGGGGCACCAAGGAAAGGGATAATTATATACCGTATTTTTCGCCCCATAAGACGCACTTTTTACCCCCCAAAATAGGGGAACATGCCCCTGCGTCTTATGGGGCGAATGCTGACATTTTTACATTGCTGGCTGCGATGTACGAGCGAGTGGGGAGGGACTGGGAGGAGGAGCTGGGGGCCGGCAATAGCGGCAGGGCGGTGCAGTCACCTGCTGCACAATACAAATATAAAATGTCTTATTCAATTTAAAGTGATTACACATCCCCCCCCCCCACTCCTAATATTACTGTACATCCTAAACGCTTCTGTAGAATGCAGGCAGGCCGGGCTGGCAGCGTAACTCCCTGATGTCACATTATGAATGAAGCAGGCGGCGCAGGCAAGTGACGTCAGTGAGTGACGCGTCGGCCGTCCGGCTTGCCTGCCTGCATTGTACAGAAGCTGTTAGGATGTATGGTAATATTAGGAGTGAGGGGGCATGTTTAATCACTTTTAATTGAATAAGACATTTTATATTTGTATACTGGAGCGGCGGGGGGGGGGGGGGATCTGTGGATGACAGTTTTATGGGGAACATCCGTGGATGGCACAGTTAAGGGGTGGGGGGTCTGTGGATGGCACTGTTATGGGGTGGGGGGGTCTGTGGATGGCACATATATAACAGTTCCAGCCACAGATCCCCCCTATAACAGTGCCAGCCACAGATCCCCCCTGTAACAGTGCAAGCCACAGATCCCCCGTAACAGTGTCAGTCATCCACAGATCCCCCCCCGTATCAGTGTCCGTCATCCACAGATCCCCCCCATAACAGTGTCCGTCATCCACAGATTCCCCCCATAACAGTGTCTGTCATCCACAGATCCCCCCATAAGTGTCCTTCACAGATCCCCCCACAACAGTGCCATCCACAGATCCCCAGTAATAGTGCCATCCACAGACCACCATTAGTTCCAAACCCACCAAAAGCACACCTTTTGGTTAAACATTTTTTATTTATTTTTCCTCCCCAAAAACCTAGGTGTGTCTTATGGGCCGGTACGTCTTATAGGGCGAAAAATACGGTATACTGGGCAGCAAAGAGGGGGGTCATCATCTACTGGGGGCACCAAGGTGGAGGAATTATATATACTGGACACTAAAGAGGGGGTCATCTACTGAGGGAACAAGAGGCGAGAAGAATATATAACTGGCACTAAAGAGGGGGAAGCATTACAGGTCCTTCTAAAAAAATTAGCATATTGTGATAAAGTTCATTATTTTCTGTAATGTACTGATAAACATTAGACTTTCATATATTTTAGATTCATTACACACCAACTGAAGTAGTTCAAGCCTTTTATTGTTTTAATATTGATGATTTTGGTATACAGCTCATGAAAACCCAAATTTCCTATCTCAAAAAATTAGCATATTTCATCCGACCAATAAAAGAAAAGTGTTTTTAATACAAAAAAAGTCAACCTTCAAATAATTATGTTCAGTTATGCCCTCAATACTTGGTCGGGAATCCTTTTGCAGAAATGACTGCTTCAATGCGGCGTGGCATGGAGGCAATCAGCCTGTGGCACTGCTGAGGTGTTATGGAGGCCCAGGATGCTTCGATAGCGGCCTTAAGCTCATCCAGAGTGTTGGGTCTTGCGTCTCTCAACTTTCTCTTCCCAATATCCCACAGATTCTCTATGGGGTTCAGGTCAGGAGAGTTGGCAAGCCAATTGAGCACAGTAATACCATGGTCAGTAAACCATTTACCAGTGGTTTTGGCACTGTGAGCAGGTGCCAGGTCGTGCTGAAAAATGAAATCTTCATCTCCATAAAGCTTTTCAGCAGATGGAAGCATGAAGTGCTCCAAACTCTCCTGATAGCTAGCTGCATTGACCCTGCCCTTGATAAAACACAGTGGACCAACACCAGCAGCTGACTGTGGGTATTTGACACTGGACTTCAGGCATTTTGGCATTTCCCTCTCCCCAGTCTTCCTCCAGACTCTGGCACCTTGATTTCCGAATGACATGCAAAATTTGCTTTCATCCGAAAAAAGTACTTTGGACCACTGAGCAACAGTCCAGTGCTGCTTCTCTGTAGCCCAGGTCAGGCGCTTCTGCCGCTGTTTCTGGTTCAAAAGTGGCTTGACCTGGGGAATGCGGCACCTGTAGCCCATTTCCTGCACACGCCTGTACACGGTGGCTCTGGATGTTTCTACTCCAGACTCAGTCCACTGCTTCCGCAGGTCCCCCAAGGTCTGGAATCGGTCCTTCTCCACAATCTTCCTCAGGGTCCGGTCACCTCTTCTCGTTGTGCAGCGTTTTCTGCCACACTTTTTCCTTCCCACAGACTTCCCACTGAGGTGCCTTGATACAGCACTCTGGGAACAGCCTATTCGTTCAGAAATTTCTTTCTGTGTCTTACCCTCTTGCTTGAGAGTGTCAATGATGGCCTTCTGGACAGCAGTCAGGTCGGCAGTCTTACCCATGATTGCGGTTTTGAGTAATGAACCAGGCTGGGAGTTTTTAAAAGCCTCAGGAATCTTTTGCAGGTGTTTAGAGTTAATTAGTTGATTCAGATGATTAGGTTAATAGCTCGTTTAGAGAACCTTTTCATGATATGCTAATTTTTTGAGATAGGAATTTTGGGTTTTCATGAGCTGTATGCCAAAATCATCAATATTAAAACAATAAAAGGCTTGAACTACTTCAGTTGGTGTGTAATGAATCTAAAATATATGAAAGTCTAATGTTTATCAGTACATTACAGAAAATAATGAACTTTATCACAATATGCTAATTTTTTGAAAAGGACCTGTATATACACACTGACAAACAAAAGGGTAACTGTTTTGAACTTTTGACTTTCAGGCTGCATATCTGACCATCCACTACAGCTTTGAACGTGAGACTACCATCATTTTATAGACAATTATATTAGATATATCCTACATAAATTGGACTTGCAACTATTTATCATCATTCAGGGAGGAACAAAAATACCAAACTTCAAAAAAGAAAAATTTTGCCATAGAGAGGCCATTGGCCTAACTAACTTGGACAAAGTCCTCAAAAATAAAGTCTCAAGTTGTATTTGTGTCCCATTAGTGGTGATTGGTGATATCTTAATTCTGATGTCTGTTGTCTTGTTTGCCGTGTACGAGTCTTGTGATGTGGTGGTGTTCGGTAAAAAAAAAATGGGGATTAGCGAGCGTTTCATATCTATTTGTAACTGGGACACTGTAATGAGATTGATCCCAATTTTCATTAGGTTTCTGTATATTTGGGGCATTGTATTGTTCCTCCTGTTGATTTTCAACTGGTGTTTTTTTGTGAGTCTTGATGACATTTTTTATTTTTTTGCTTTTCTTGATAATTATCTCCTGTTCAATTGTGCCTAGAATTTTACATTCTTTCCTGTCACTTGTTGAATTCTTCATTTTGGGGAAATTTGTCTATTTTTTTCCTTAATTGTATTTATTTGTTCAGTAGTTTCTTCTAAAATTTGAGTTCTCCTTTTAATTATAAGTTGAATAAAAGCTATGGATTGAACTATGAGCAGACTGTCCCATTCTTTTTTAAAGAGGTCATTACATAAATCTTGTGCTGGGGTTTTAGTTAGCTGGAGGCCCTTATACCATATAACAACTATATTTCAAAATATACATTTTTAATAATTTTTTTAGGGGGTATTTTGAGTCGTACGAGTTTGTGTTTGCACCAAAATTAAAAAATAATAATAATAAAAAAAAAATAAAAAAAAAAAATATATATATATATATATATATATATATATATATATTTAAAGAAAAATTGGACTGCACTCCAGATAAAAGTGAAAAATACGTGAAGCTTTTATTCACCCATGATATGGCAACTCTGCGACGTTTCGGCTCACAAGAGCCTTCTTCTTGTGAGCCGAAACGTCGCAGAGTTGCCATATCATGGGTGAATAAAAGCTTCACATATTTTTCACTTTTATCTGGAGTGCAGTCCAATTTTTCTTTAACCATATTATTGGGGCACTGCCGCTGCCCTTGTGGATCTTGCACCCGCATCCTGGGTGGTGCTCCCGCTGGATTTTCTTCAATATATATGTTCTAATAAATGTATGTCAATATGTATTTAATATACGGATGGTGAGTGCCTGTTTTTTATCTTTTGAAAATATTTACATTATAGCTTAAGTGACTGGGTGAGTCACCAAAAAACAGAGCCCCTCCACCTTTGGCATTCAACACTGCCTGAATCCATCTCGGCATGCTCTTGATCAGATTCAAGCAAAATCTGTTCCCAGGTCTCTTCTACACGTTTCCAATGTTGGTGCATACTGTTCGACTCACTTGGGTACAAATTCAACTTTTCTTCAACTCTACCCACAAGTTTTCGATTGAGTTGAGGTCTGGGGACTGTGGGGGCCAAGCCAGCACCTCTACTTTATAGTCATTGAACCATTTTTTCGACGTATGCTTTGGGTCATTGTCATGCTGGAACACTATATTGTCCTTTTCATATCCATAGTACTCAAGTGTACGAAATAACTCATTTTGTAGGATACTAACATATAGCTCAGCATTGAAACCACCATCGATCCTGGTCAAGTATCCTACACCTTTGGCTGTGAAACAATCCCATATCATCAGGCTTCCTCCACCGAACTTGACGGTTCCTTAAATTTCTCAATCCGTTAGCCTCATTTTCCCTTGTTTCTTCCAGACCCATTTGCACCCATCAGAGCCCAGTCTATTGACTTTCATCTCATTGCTCTAAATCACCTGTTTCCAATCTTCTACGGTCCACTATTTGTACTTTTTTGCAAGACTCGAGCCAACGCTTCTATATTGATATTGAAGTCGAGGCTTCTTCACATTTTTTCAGGCCACCATTCCAGACCTGCGTAATGCGCATTGCACAATGCTTGCATGGACGTCTGTGATCTCACTATTATGAAGCATACGAGCCACCTCCACTGCCATGTTTGTCATGGCAGAATTAATGGACCTTGTGATGAGCTGACTTGTTGGCTCTGATATTAGCCTGGACATCCACTTAGCTTTGGAATGGATGAACAGACTTCATTTTGTATTCTTCCAACTGTCATGGCACTCACATGATGCAGTTTGGTTATTTTCTTGACTGACATACTGCTATAGAAGAGCTGGATGATGATGTTTCTCTTTTCTTGGGAAATCTTTATGGCTGCTCCTCGATTCGGACCAGTGATCTTTCGCTTGGGAATCAACCTAATAACTTACTGTGCTATTAGGGAATGTGAGAACAGGTTGTAATTTGTACTATACAAGAAGAAGGATTGTTCCACCACCAGGAGCAAAACAGTGACATTCAACTTATTAAACTCTGCACCTCAACATGAATTGCCAATAACTCAGAAAATACACCAATTCCATTCCATTTCCAAACTAAGGGTTCATTCACACAACCGTGTTCATTTTTCAGACTGCAAACTGTTGTTTCAGGCCTTTCTGATTTGGTGTGGCCACGTCATAAAAAATAAGACATGTCCTACCTGGTAGTGGGACCTTCGCAGTCCACCCCCATTCAAGGGCATGTCTTTCCCCTAACCTGAGGTTATCGCAGGTGAGGCGTGCTGTAATCAAGCAGGCATAAAACCAACCCTCTGTGTGTCAGTCTGGGGAAGAGGACTTGGAAAACAGAGGCTCTGGGTGGTTTCAGCCAGGAGGGCTAAGTGGCCATGAGGCCTTGTGTAGCCAGATCCCCTGCCCGTATGGACTTGTGTTTGGTGAGCAGACCTTCTAAGGCTTGGAACCTGAGACCCTGTCTATAAGCTGTGATTAGAGGGGAGTCAGGAAAAAGTATGATGTATTAGTTAGAGCCCAGACGGGAAGGTGTTTGTTTTGCTGTTTTGTGTGTGCTGGTGCCAAAATAAATTCTCATTTTGGACTTTAAATCCGCTGTCTGACAAGGCGTCTGCGATTGCGACCCCCTGAGAGAGAGCGATTCCTTACAATTGGTGGAGGATGCGTGCAAACCAGCAAGCGTCCATGCTAAAAGGGCACCACGCTGCTGCTAGGGGCAATGGACAGTGAAAAGACAGTGTTGCCAGGGGCAACGACCTGACAGAAAGGGCCGGTTGTGCTGAATGTTGCTTTGCTAGGGTGGTGGCGTTAAACAGCCGGAAGCCTGTTTGTTTGGTGAAGCTGTTGCAAACCTGGACACTTTTTGCTGTGTTGAAAGGAAATCTTGTGGCGATTTAAAGGGCTGGAAGCCCAAGTGAAAGAGACTGACCTGTGGATAATTTTATTTTATTTTTGCTGTGTTACAAGAAACACTTGCTGAAATTTAAAGGTCCAGAAGCCCAAGTTGAAGAAACTTTGTTGCTACAAGACTGGCTGTTACCATGGGTCTCATGGAGGAATATGTCAGGCGGTCGTGGGAGATTAAACGGCAGGAAAACCTGGCCAAACAGATGGGTTTTACCCAACGTGAACTAATGCAGTTTGATGCAGAGTGGGAGGCTTTGGAGGCGCAACTGCAGTTGGCCCTGATGGGGGGGTCTTCGACGCTGAGGGGACACTTTGTGAAGGTCCAGGGTGTCAGTGATGCGGCTGGAGAATCCGAGGAAAGGTCTTTAGAGTGTGTGACTTACAGTCTGGGAAAAGACTGGATTCAAGGCCAAATCGTGTCCCATGGCAACCACTGCATTGACGAATCTGTATGTGATCGTGGCGCCAGGAACCAAGGGCCGGAGGTTCCTAAGACACAGGAGAAGTAAGATGTTCCTTGAGCACCCTCATCTCCCGGGAGTGCCGAACCTGTGACGTCAATGGGTAAGAGCGTTCCTGTTATTGCTTGTGTAGAAGACAAAGTGAGCAAAGCTCTAGAGGTTGAGCGTGGACTAAAGACTGAGTCCCACTGGCAGTCTGGTCCTGGCGAGGTCTTCCCACCGAGGAGACCGGGGATGCTCCAGTACTAGAGGTGCCGTGAGTGGGGACACATTGCTGCCCAGTGCCCTGAACTGTGGGGTGAGCTAGCGGCAGTTGTTATCTGCCAAGCCAGTAAGTGTAAGACACCAGTAAGACACCAGGACTAGGGACTGCTAAGAAAATGTGTAACATTGTGGTGGATCCAGTCCAAGCATTGTTGGACACAGGGAGCCAGGTGAGCCTGGTACATGCCAGCTTGGTAGCTGGGGACTATGTGCAGGACAAAATGTTAAGTGTGCTGGACATTCATGGGGATAGCAAGGACTATACTATGGCCCTCATTGAGTGTGAGACTCCAGTGGAAACTGGGACTTATGAACTTGAAGTTGCAAATACGCTCATTCATGGTGTAATGTTGGGCCGTGATTTCCCCTTGTTCTGGGAGTTGTGGGGAAATGGAGACACTTCTGCAGCAAGTGACAAAACTTCTGCAGAACTTGGGCCTATCTCTTTAAATGAAGGTGTGAAGGAGATGACCATTGAAAACAAATGTGCAGATAAGGTGCAAAGTGAATTCTCAGTTACCAGAGGCAACTTTGGGATGGCTAAACTCAGGGATCCTATGCTAACCCGTGTAAGAGGAAGCAGGATAGTGAAACCTGAGGTTGACAAAACTGTTGTGAAATCTGAAGCAGATGTGGTTACTGAGAAAAGGCCTAATGAAAATGTGAAGCTATGTGAAATATGTAATTGTGATGATAATGATAACACCCCTTTTCCTTTGCAGACTGTGATTGGTAAAAATGTATATGATTTCACTGATTGAAAATGTTGGTAGCATACAGTTGAGGGAACCCACTGTGGGAAATGTGCAGGAAAGTGTGGCAGTGTTAGAGGGTTTACCACACGTATAAGGTGCAGATAAGCAGTCACCACAGTGTTTTATGGTTAGAGAGCTCAGGTGTAGTGTTGATAAAGGTGTTGTGACATACAACGTGAACCAGGCGCATGAAAGAGAGCCTGAGCAGGTTCAGGACATGAACCTGATTAAGTGGGGAGAAGTCAGCATAGTGTCTGAGAACTATACCCAGGCAGCGGAAGACTTCCTGGCAGGTTTGAACATCCCAAAGGAGCATGTAGATGAGCATGACCAACTGCTGGCAGAGACTCAATACCAGCGGGGCCTTGCATATCAGGACAGCTGCAAACATAAGGAGCAGAGTGAGGACAAGAAGAAACAACTTGTTAGACAAGCAAAAGCAATGGAAGCAGAGCTTGAAGATGAAAGGAAGCAACGTTCATTGGCTGTAGCAGCCAGAAACAAGCTCGACATAGATATAAAAGACTTAGGGGGGACAAATTGACTCTGCAAACAAAAATAGAGAAGAAGCCATCAAACAAGTGCGAGCGCAAATGAAGGATTACCAGAGAGAGTTGGAAGTCATTAGAGCGTCTAGGGATGATATTTTAAGTCAGTCTAAAGAAGATAAATAGAAACTTAAAAGTCTGGAGGCGGAGATGATCCATATGCAGGAGGAGCTTGCTACGGCACTGCGGGCCAAAAGGCAAGCCCAACAGGGTTATACTGAACTCAAGGACAGACTGAGAAAGGCTACTCTCCAGATTGACCAGATGAATGCTGATCTGAAGGCAGAACATAGTAATGCTCAGAAGAATGAGAATGCCCGTCAGCAATTGGAGCGACAAAACAAGAAGTTAAAAACAAAATTACAAGAATTGGAAGACTGTATTGAAACCAAATTCAAAGCAACCATCACGGCCTTGGAAGCTGTCGTGGGGTCTGGAAAAATCTGATTACTGGTAAGTGTAATCATCATTTTAGACCCCCAGCATGTGCCTCATAACCCTCCAGAGCCTCTCTGGAACTTCCAGGCCATGGGCAGAACCTAAAGGAAAACTGCGGGTCTCCCACTCCAGGGACAGAAAACCTCACTGAGGTTGGAGAGAGAGGCTCCAACTTTTTATGCTGCAGGTTTCCTGTCCTGGGAGGCAGAGCCATCTTTCTGTGGTGCTGTCGTGGGGGAAGGAAAAAAAATTATGTTCATATGAACCAGTTGAAGCGCCAGGTAGAAGAGGCCATGAAGTCCAAGCCATGACCTGTTGAGAATGGGTCTGAAGATAGTGGTGCTGCGGTGCCAGCCGAGACAGAAAAGATGGAAGAAGTTTCTGCTGAACAAGTGGAAAGGGCTGATGCGGATGCGCAGGCCAGGAGACTCATGGCAGTGAGTAGCCAGGACCTGGTCATGAAAGACATCCCTCCACCATCCCCTCTGGGGATGAATTACAGTGAGATGGACGACCAATATGCAGATGCTGTCTACTACTATGGGAGGGCTCTCCTGGAGCTTGCACGAATGGAAAACAACGTCCTGGGTGACCCTCTGGAGGGAATGCCAGGAGAGGAAAATGAAGAGTCTGATAAGGGCCCCAATATCCTCAGTGTCTCCGACCTCGATTAGAAAGAAAAGGAGGAAATAAGAATGCAGGTATATGATGTAATGTCCGAGAAGGATGAGAAGGCTATCAAAGAGAATGGAGACTCCAACGAGATGAAGGCTAAAGAAGCTAAGGCCGATGAGTTGGAGTGGGAGAAATCCTTAGAGGTAGAGCCCAAAGAAGAGGCTGAAGGAGAGTCGGCCGAAGTGGGAAAAGCCACTGAAAAGGCAGAGGACTCTGGACCTGCTGCCAAATCTGAGAAAACCACTGTTGAAGAGAAGGAAGAGCATGGAAATGGAAACATAGAAACATAGAATGTGTTGGCAGATAAGAACCATTTGGGCCCATCTAGTCTGCCCAATATACTGAATACTATGAATAGCCCCTGGCCCTATCTTATATGAAGGATGGCCTTATGCCTATCCCATACATGCTTAAACTTCTTCACTGTATTTGCAGCTACCACTTCTGCAGGAAGGCTATTCCATGCATCCACTACTCTCTCAGTAAAGTAATACTTCCTGATATTACTTTTAAACCTTTGTCCCTCTAATTTAAAACTATGTCCCTTTTGTAGCAGTTTTTCTTCTTTTAAATATTCTCTCCTCTTTTACCTTGTTGATTCTCTTTATGTATTTAAACATTTCTATCATATCCTCTCTGTCTCATCTTTCTTTAAAGTAATACTTCCTGATATTACTTTTAAACCTTTGCCCCTCTAATTTAAAACTATGTCCCTTTTGTAGCAGTTTTTCTTCTTTTAAATATTCTCTCCTCTTTTACCTTGTTGATTCTCTTTATGTATTTAAACATTTCTATCATATCCCTCTGTCTCATCTTTCTTTCTTCCAAGCTATACATGTTAAGGTCCTTTAACCTTTCCTGGTAAGTTTTATCCTGCAATCCATTTACTAGTTTAGTAGCTGTTCTCTGAACTCTCACCAAAGTATCAATATCCTTCTGGAGATATGGTCTCCAGTACTGCGCACAATACTCCAAATGAGGTCTTACTAGTGCTCTGTAGAGCGGCATGAGCACCTCCCTCTTTCTACTGGTAATGCTTCTCCCCATACACCCAAGCATTCTGATAGCATTTCATGCTTCTCTATGACACTGTCTGCCTACCTTTAGGCCTTCTGAAATAATGACCCCTAAATCCCTTTCCTCAGATGCTGAGGTTAGGACTGTATCACTGATGTTATATTCTGCTCTTGGGTTTTTACGCCCCAGGTGCATTATCTTGCACTTATCAACATTAAAATTTAGTTGCCAGATTTTTGACCATTCCTCTAGTTTTCCTAAATCCTTTTCCATTTGGTGTTTCCCTCCAGGAACATGAACCCTGTTACAAATCTTTGTGTCATCAGCAAAAAGACACACCTTACCATCGAGGCCTTCTGCAATTTCGCTGATAAAGCTATTAAACAATATGGGTCCAAGAACAGATCCCTGAGGTACAACACTGGTAACAAGACCATGGTCTTAATATACTCCATTGACTACAACCCTCTGTTGTCTGTCCCTCAGCCACTGCCTAATCCATTCAACAATATGAGAGTCCAAGCTCAAAGACTGCAGTTTATTGATAAGCCTTCTATGTGGGACAGTATCAAAAGCCTTACTAAAGTCTAGATAAGCGATGTCTACTGCACCTCTGCTATCTATTATTTTAGTCACCCAATCAAAAAAAAACTATAAGATTAGTTTGACATGATCTCCCTGAAGTAAACCCATGCAGTTTTTCATCTTTCAATCCATGGGATTTTAGATGTTCCACAATCCTCTCCTCAAGTATGGTTTCCATTAATTTCCCTACTATTGAGGTCAGGCTTACTGGCCTATAGTTGTCCGATTCCTCCCTACTACCTTTCTTGTGAATGGGCACAACATTTGCTCATTTCCAATCTTCTGGGACGACTCCTGTTACCAGTGAATAATTAAATAAATCTGTTAATGGTTTTGCTAGTACACCGCTAAGTGCTTTTAATAGCTTTGGGTGTATACCATCAGGCCCATGTAACTTATTTGTATTAATTTAAGACAGCTGACTTAGAACCTCTTCCTCTGTAAAGACACATGCATTAAGATTAATTAGTCTTCCTCCCTAGCTGAGGTCCTTTTCCTTTATTTTCCTTTGTAAAAACTGAACAGAAGTATTCATTGAGGCAGTCAACTAGTTCCTTATCATCTTCCATATACCTTCCTTCTTTTGTTTTTAATTTGGTAATTCCTTATTTTAATTTCCTTTTTTCATTTACAGGGAGTGCAGAATTATTAGGCAAATGAGTATTTTGACCACATCATCCTCTTTATGCATGTTGTCTTACTCCAAGCTGTATAGGCTCGAAAGCCTACTACCAATTAAGCATATTAGGTGATGTGCATCTCTGTAATGAGAAGGGGTGTGGTCTAATGACATCAACACCCTATATCAGGTGTGCATAAATATTAGGCAACTTCCTTTCCTTTGGCAAAATGGGTCAAAAGAAGGACTTGACAGGCTCAGAAAAGTCAAAAATAGTGAGATATCTTGCAGAGGGATGCAGCACTCTTAAAATTGCAAAGCTTCTGAAGCGTGCTCATCGAACAATCAAGCGTTTCATTCAAAATAGTCAACAGGGTCGCAAGAAGCGTGTGGAAAAACCAAGGCGCAAAATAACTGCCCATGAACTGAGAAAAGTCAAGCGTGCAGCTGCCAAGATGCCACTTGCCACCAGTTTGGCCATATTTCAGAGCTGCAACATCACTGGAGTGCCCAAAAGCACAAGGTGTGCAATACTCAGAGACATGGCCAAGGTAAGAAAGGCTGAAAGACGACCACCACTGAACAAGACACACAAGCTGAAACGTCAAGACTGGGCCAAGAAATATCTCAAGACTGATTTTCTAAGGTTTTATGGACTGATGAAATGAGAGTGAGTCTTGATGGGCCAGATGGATGGGCCCGTGGCTGGATTGGTAAAGGGCAGAGAGCTCCAGTCCGACTCAGACGCCAGCAAGGTGGAGGTGGAGTACTTGTTTGGGCTGGTATCATCAAAAATGAGCTTGTGGGGCCTTTTCGGGTTGAGGATGGAGTCAAGCTCAACTCCCAGTCCTACTGCCAGTTTCTGGAAGACACCTTCTTCAAGCAGTGGTACAGGAAGAAGTCTGCATCCTTCAAGAAAAACATGATTTTCATGCAGGACAATGCTCCATCACACGCGTCCAAGTACTCCACAGCGTGGCTGGCAAGAAAGGGTATAAAAGAAGAAAATCTAATGACATGGCCTCCTTGTTCACCTGATCTGAACCCCATTGAGAACCTGTGGTCCATCATCAAATGTGAGATTTACAAGGAGGGAAAACAGTACACCTCTCTGAACAGTGTCTGGGAGGCTGTGGTTGCTGCTGCACGCAATGTTGATGGTGAACAGATCAAAACACTGACAGAATCCATGGATGGCAGGCTTTTGAGTGTCCTTGCAAAGAAAGGTGGCTATATTGGTCACTGATTTGTTTTTGTTTTGTTTTTGCATGTCAGAAATGTATATTTGTGAATGTTGAGATGTTATATTGGTTTCACTGGTAAAAATAAATAATTGAAATGGGTATATATTTGTTTTTTGTTAAGTTGCCTAATAATTATGCACAGTAATAGTCACCTGCACACACAGATATCCCCCTAAAATATCTAGAACTAAAAACAAACTAAAAACTACTTCCAAAAATATTCAGCTTTGATATTAATGAGTTTTTTGGGTTCATTGAGAACATGGTTGTTGTTCAATAATAAAATTAATCCTCAAAAATACAACTTGCCTAATAATTCTGCACTCCCTGTATGTATCTGAAGAATGTCTTATCACCTTTTTTCACTGACAGCTAATGTCTCTTCTGCCTGTGCTTTAGAAGCTCTTAAAACTTGCTTGGCCTCTCTGCCTAAACTTATAAATTTCCCTGTCATCCTCAGTGGTCTCTTCCTTTTTTTTGCTTTTACTGACAAGCCTAATACAGTTATCTGTTGCCTTGAATAGTGCCACTTTTAAGTAGTCCCATTTCTCCTGGACTCCATTAAAACTGTTCCAGTCTGATAGGGACTCGTATACCACTAATCTAATTTTTGAAAAGTCAGTTTTTCTAAAATCTAAAACTTTTGTTTTGTGTTGTGTGACTCAGTCACTGTACTTATAGTAAACCACACTGACTGGTGATCACTAGATCCCAAACTTTGGTGATCACTAGATCCCAAGCTTTTCCCCACAGTAATATCAGATACCAAAATTCCCATTTGTGAATACTAAATTTAAAATGGCCTGCTTCCGGGTTGGCTCCTCAACTACTTGGTGTAGAGATAATCCCAGTAGGGAATTTAGAATATCTCTACTCCTGTCAGATCTAGCTATTTTGGTTTTCCAGTTTACATCAGGAAGATTAAAATCTCCCATAATGATAACTTCCCCTTTTAAATGTCATTTTAGCTATTTCCTCAACTAGTAGATCATCTAATTCTTTGACTTGGCCAGGTGGTCTATATATCACACCTACACAAGTTACCTTATGATTATCAAGCTGCAACGTGAGCCAAACTGACTCTAAATTGGTCTCGCTAACTTGTATTAGATTAGATTTTATGCTATATTTTACATACAGGGCCACCCCTCCCCCTTTCTTGCCTTCTCTGTCTTAACTATATAGAGAGAACCCTGGTATTGTTATATCCCAGTCATTACTCTCATTGAACCATGTCTCAGTAACAGCCACTAAATCTATATTCTCAGATGCCATTATAGACTCAAGTTCATTGATCTTATTCCCTAAACTGCAAGCATTTGTAGACAAGACTCTGAGCTTGTCATTTCTTAACCATTGAGCTACTGACATCTTCTGGTATTGTTCCGGGGGGCAGTCGGACTTCTGGATTATCACTCTTTTGTCCCCCTTTCCTAGTTTAAATGCTCCTTAGCAAATACTTTGAACTGTTCACTGAGGACATTTGTTCCATTGAGAGAAAGATGCAATCCATCTTTCTTGTACAGTTCTTTTCCATTCCAACTAGAGCTAACATGAGACACAAAGCCAAACCCTTGGGTCAGACACTATTCACCAAGCCATACATTGAATTCCTTAATGCACCTCTGCCTGTCATGTTGAAGGTTATGCACAGGCAAAACTGCAGAGAAGTAAACAGTCGATGCAACCTCCCGTATATCATTACCAAGTGTGTGAAAAGCTTCCTTCACCTTTGAAACCTCATTAAAGCCAGATCATTTGTCCCAAGATGGACACTAACATCCACCTCCCTTTCCTGCTTTTCTTGCTTAACAATATTAAGGATACGTTGTCTGTCCCTGCTAGCGGTAGCACCAGGGAGACATCTCACAAAACCATTTTCCTCAAACTTCACACCTCTTATGATAGAATCGCCCACCAACAGCTGCTTTCCATCAGTCCTCACCTTATCCTTTTTGTCTTTGGCTGCAGTCTTGCATACCTTAAGCTAGGCATGTCCAAACTGCGGCCCTCCAGCTGTTGCAAAACTACAACTCCCAGCATGCCCTAAAAGATGGAAGCTTCCCAGGCATGCTGGGAGTTCTAGTTTTACAACAGCTGGAGGGCCGCAGTTTGGACATGCCTGCCTTAAGCATAGGAGATGATTGTTCCTCACCCACTGTGCCTGAGCCATCCTCCATGTTGCTCTTGCACTCTGAAAGTGCTGCAAATGAATTATTGAGAGCCACAGACTGTGGGACATGTCTTCTATCAACAACTCTAAGTCTACCAGAACCTACGGTAACCCATATTCCATTTCTAGGGGGTCTATGTGGCTGTGGCATTGCAACATCCCCAGCCTTGTTAAACAGTTAATTTACAAATCTCAGATTTCAAAAATGCGATTTCCTGCTGCATTATGGAGAGCTGTCTACAGATCTCCGAAGCGTGGGACATGAAATAAAAGCACAACAATTCCTGCACTGAACCAGGTCTGCCATTTTAAAGAGGGGAAAGATTTTAAACAAACAAATCTTACTTGTTTAGATTGTATCTACCTCCAGATTACCTCCTGAGTATCTCCTGAATATCTCTAGTGCACTTAGAAATGCGGCACTTTGAGAATGATGCAAGCTGAAATTCAGCAGACATCAACATAAAAAAAAGTAAAGAGATTATGCATTATGACAGGGAAACTTAAAGAGTTGTCTTCTTTTTCATGATCAGGATAGGTCACCAATATCATATTGGGGGGTTCCAGCAGTCAACCTCCCGCCAATCAGCTGTTTGAAGACTGCAGCGCTCGTATGAGCTCTGACTTATCTTCACTGTTTACCTGGTCACTCTCGAAATTGCAGTTGCGAGCAGTGTAATTACAGCCCATCCATCCACATTAATTTTATTGGACTGGTTCCTTTATTCAAGTGAATGCTGCACTTTGAGAATGATGCAAGCTATAATTAGCCAAGCTAATACTATGTTGCGCTATATATATATATTTACATACACACTCCCACAAAAGCTCCTCCCCCAACAACAAATTTAACACCTTAATGGCCCTATGCTCATTTGCAATCAGACAATAGCAAAAACCTGTCTAACAAATTCATTACCTGTTTTGAAGCAGAGTGTCTGAATAGCCACCAAAAACACAGCTGAAGTTCTGCTACAGTGGAAAGCTCTAAATTAGTCTCCTGAATATTTCTAGTGCACTTAGAAATGCTGCACTTTGAGGTAGAGCCTGTCATTGGTATCAAAAGCCAAGATCGAAACGCTGAGAGTAAAGGAAAAAAAATTATACAATCTTTTGAGGAAATAGAGAGACAAAGAGAACAAGATGAAAAAGTGCGAGAGTACAGCATTGTTGCTTGTGAAAGAGTAGAAAGAGTGTATTGCCATTAAATGGGCACCAGAGTCCCTTAAGTATTAACTACTAGGTAGAAAGTTGGCATTTGTGACAAACAGAGCTCTGCTGGCATGGGTATGGCAGAATAAAGGAAAAAATGTGACACCGGCTACATCGTCTGGAGAACACGGTGCGATGTCGACCGTTTCTCCGGTCTGGAGAAGAGGGGGCCGATATGTGGCGATGTGTACAGTAAAAGTCCTGGAAGGAATGCATATCTCACCCAGGTTCCTCAACTGGGTGAGATAAGTAAAATCCAGGACGATGGCGCTGGCTTCAGCAAACATAGTTGCTGAAGCCATTTTGTTTTTTAACCCTTTTATGACCAAGGGTCATTGATGCCCCAGTGTCCAGGTCAAAATTTACTAATCTGACATGCGTCAATTTATGTGGTAATAGCTTTGGAACGCTTTTACTTATCCAAGCCATTCTGAGATTGTTTTCTCGTGACACATTGTACTTCATGACAGTCATATATTTGAGTCAATATATTTCACCTTTATTTATGAAAAAATCCCAAATTTACCAAAAATTTGGAAAAATTCTCAATTTTCCAAATTTAAATTTCTCTGCTTCTAAAACAGAAAGTCATACCTAATAAAATATTTATTACTTAACATTCCCCATATGTCTACTTTATGTTGGCATCCTTTTGGAAATGTCATTTTTTTTTTTTTTTAGGCTTAGAAGTTTAGAAGCAATTCTTAAAATTTTTAAGAAAATTTCCAAAACCCACTTTTTAAGGACCAGTTCAGGTCTGAAGTCACTTTGTGGGGCTTACATAGTGGAAACCCCCATAAATGACCCAATTGTAGAAACTACACCCCTTGAGTTACTCCAAACTGATTTTACAAACTTTGTTAACCCTTTAGCCGTTCCACAAGAATTAAAGGAAAATGGAGATGAAATTTCTAAAATTCACTTTTTGGGCAGATTTTCCATTTTATAAAAAAATATTCTTTAACACATTGAGGGTTAACGGCCAAACAAAACTCAATATTTATTACCCTGATTCCGCGGTTTACATAAACACCCCATATGTGGTCATAAACTGCTGTACGTGCACACGGCAGGGCGCAGAAGGAAAGGAATGCCATACGGTTTTTGGAAGGCAGATTGTGCTGGATTGGTTTTCTGAACGCCATATGTTTTTTATTTTTCTGCCGATCGTCTTGTGCAGGGGCTCGTTTTTGCAGAAAGTGTTGAGGTTTTTATTGGTACCATTTTTGGGTACATAGGATTTTTTGATCATTCATTATTACACTTTATGGGGCGAGGTGACCCAAAAATGGGCTGTTTTGGAACAGTTTTCATTTATTTATTTTTACAGCGTTCATCTGAGGAGTTAGGTCATGTGATAGTTTTATAGAGAAGATCGTTACGGACGTTGCAATACCTAATATGTATACTTTTTCTTATTTATTTAAGTTTTACACAATAATAGCATTTCTGAAACCCAAAAAATGATGTTTTAGTATCTCTATAGTCTGAGAGCCATAGCTTTTTTATTTTTTAGGCGATTGTCTTAAATAGGGTATCATTTTTTGCAGGACGAGGTGACAGTTTGATTGGTACTATTTTGGGGGTCATACGCCTTTTTGATCACTTGCTGTTGCACTTTTTGTGATGTAAGGTGACAAAAATGAATGGCTTTTTTTTACACAGTTTTTTTTTTTTGATGGTGTTTATCGGATGGGGTCTATCATGTGATATCTTTATAGAGACGGTTATTACGGATGCGGTGATACCTAATATGTGTAGTTTTTTAATTTTTTATAGGAAAAGGCAATTTTTTTTATTTATTTATTTTGACTTTTATTTTTTTTCAATTATTTTTTTTTTTATTAAGTCCCTCTTGGATCTTGAAGATCCAGTGGGGCTGTACTATACTTTGCAATGCTCTTGCATTGCAAAGTGTAATACAATCAGATGCCCTGTAGGTGGCAACAGCAGCCGCTTTTGCAAAGCGTCTGGTTGCCATGGCAAACATCGGGGCTGCCATCGCAGCGCAGCAGCCCCGATGGTGGAAAGAGGGAGCCCCCTCCCTCTATTAACCCCATGGATGCCGCGGCATCTATGGGGTTACAGAACTTACAGCAGAGTGTCAGCATAGAGCTGACACTCTGTTGGCAGCGGCTCAGGAATGGAGCCGCCGCCGCCATCAAACACAGCAGGGGGGCAGACAGAGCAGGGGGCAGCGCTGGAAGGGGGGAAGGGAGGGTGTCACAGCCAGCAGGAGGAATGGAGGGGGCGGACTCAAGGAGGGGCACTGTGGATACAAGATGGGGCACAGATGGAGGGGGCACAGATGGGGGGCTGCACAGATCGTGGGGAGCCTGCACAGATCGGGGGGGCTGCACAGATCGAGGGTGCACGGGGACACTGTGATTTCAGGCTTTGATCTGCAGAGAGCAGATCAGAGCCTGAAACCGGCTTTTTTTCACTGCCGCGATCCGATTGGTTAGTTTGCACAGACTAACCAATCAGATCGATTGCCGGCAAGGGACCACTCTGATTGGTCCCTTGCCGGCATTACTGCACTGTATGCTGTCCGTGACAGCATACAGGGCAGGGGCAGAAGCTTTAATCCAAGCACTTTGCAGCGCTTGGATTAAAGAGCTGCCAGAACGTTTATATACATGGTAGCTGCACGGGGTATGTGCAGCTATCACGTATATATACAGATTGCGGTCGGGAAGGGGTTAAGTACAAGGGCTGGACTTTATTTGGACTAGGAAGGTAGGTTTGGTAGTGGAACCTTTCCAGTCCACCCCCATTCCAGGGCATGTCTTTCCCCTAACCAGATGAGGCCTGCTGTAATCAAGGAGGCATACAACCAACCCTCTGTGTGTCAGTCTGGGGAAGAGAGGACTTGGAAAACAGAGGCATACAGAAGCTCTGGTGGTCTCAGCCCTGAGGCTACGTGTAGCCGGATCTCCTACCCGTATAGACTTGGAACCTGAGACCCTGTCTATAAGCTGTGATTACAGGTGAGTCAGGGAAAAGTATGATGTATTAGTTAGAGCCCAAAATGTGCTGGTGCCAAAATAAATGCCCATTTTGGACTTTAAGTCCGCTGTCTGACGAGACATCTATGATTGCGACCCCCTGAGAGAGAGCGATCCCTTACAATATTGATGACTGATCCTTAGGTTAGGTCATCAATATCAGGTTTGAGGGAGTAGTGACTCTTAGTATCCACAACGATCAACTGACTAAAGGGGCTGTGCTGCTCTAAAGTGCACCACATTCTCTTCTTTGTTTTCCATGAGCCATGGTAATAGCAATAGCTGTAGTATACTGTATATAGGTCTATTTGTCCATACAAACTATTTTTTATGTCACCTATTGCTATTTAGAAACCAGCAAAGGGATAACAGTCTTTAATTTATATTTTCATTCCACCTAAAGTAGGGCAAAATATTTTGTCAGCTGTAGTTCTAACACCTAATGGGAACATGACCCATTCATTGATTTCTAAGTGTCAGAGCACTGCCCTAGATAACAGGGAACATGATCTACAGGGTGACAGTTCTGCAGTCCAACACTTGTCATTTTTCTTCCAAAGACAGATTATCTGTAGTCTTTCCCCAAGAACTGGAGCAGTGTAGTTATTTGACTATTTCAGCAGTGAATCAGTGAATCTCATCCATCATTAGATATATCATTAAGATGTACTTACACATAGAGGCACATATAAACCTGCTGTCAGTTTTATAGCCACTGAAAGTATTACATAGTCAATAACCTTGGAAAAAAATAATTTGAAGGCTGCCGTACAAACCCAATTACTATATTTCTTATGTGTGTCTTTTATGAACAATAATAAATATTAATGAATGGTTCCAACAGCATGGCAGCATAGTAGAGAGGTCTAGATTGGGAGTGAGTAATGCTTTCACTAAGCAAGATCTGATGTAAAACATCCAGCAGTATCCTACAGACAATGCACCATCTTTTCTGGGTGAGTGGATGAGGGGCTTACCAATAAGCCTTAACTGTACAGTTATTTTTTGTCTACCTTTACATAATGTAAATGTATAAATGATGTTTTATTTATGGGCATTCCACCCATTGTGTAGAATCCTAAAATCCTTAAAGAGGTTGTCCCACCATTGAAGTTTATCAGGTGATAAAGGTGATATAGGTGATAAGTATTTGATTGGTGGGGGCCCGACGACTGGAATAACCAAATGATCATGAGAACGGGGTCCTGGAGTCAGAGACTGAATCGAAAGACTCAAAACATCTAGTGCTTCAGTGACGTGTAGACTTTACTTTATAAATCCATTAACATGGCAGGTACACAAAATCTCACTAACGCATTTCGATTTAATATTATCTTAGCTGCAGCTATAATTAAGATAATTTTAGATATAAACTGTGTTAGAGAGATTTCAATATGTGTACCTGCCATGTTGATGGATAAAATTAAATAAAAGTCTGCACCTCACTATCTTAAGAGCTAGATGTTTCTTTTTTATTTGGATTGTGGTCTTCTCCAGATTTTCTGTGCGCAGCTTAAGCTACATAAGGGGAAGAAGGTGAGCTGTGCATCAAGTCTCAATATTAAAAGTTAATATAAAGACTGTAGAATATGTGTGTCTCTCCGGGGACTCTGTCCCCCATTCTCAGAGTGGATAGGTGGGAAGTTCTTATGCTTGGTCAACTGCTTTAAGAATGTGGCTAATTTTATTTTGAGGATGGAGTGCATTTTTTTATATTTTCCACACTGGATTCTGAGAGTTAAAACTGTTAATTAAAAAAAAAAAGCATTTTAATCAAACCCCCTAGCACAGGCTCAGACTGGCCTACCAGGGACAGCCGAATCCCGTGGTAGTGCCCCTGAGCAAAGCCTCTAGTCCTCCATCCCTTGCACAAGTGGCACCGTGGACTGACTGCACTTCATACAGATAGGCAGCATACAGCATCTCAACCAGCCTATGTCCATGTAAAAACTGTGTACAGTGATACCTCGGTTCACGAACGCTTCTGTTCACGAACAACTCGGTTCACGAACAGAAAAGTTCATAAAAATATGCTCCGGTTCACGAACTCCGCCTCGGTTCACGAACAGCAGCCGCGGCCATTTTAATGCTATTTCCAGGCTGTCACATGGTCGTGACTTCCTGTAGGAAGACCGTGGAGAGAAGAAGAGACACAGATAGAAGTACTGTGAGTACTCTGCAAACATTTTAAGTGATTTTTTTATTTTTGGTGTGCTTTTTAGCACATACAGTACTGTACTTACTGTATTGTACAGTTCCCCCTGATGTCATTATGGAGGGGGACTCTCCCTCCAAACAATAACTGCCTCCCACCTGCCTTCCTCCATGCCAGAAGTCATCTCAAGCAAGGTTAGTGTCCTCTCTTTATACATTACTATACTGTACTAATGTGCATTGTAATTTGTTTCATATTTTTGTGCTTCAAAAAACCCCCAAAAAAGGTCAGCACGGATTAACTGGATTTACATTAAACCCTATGGGAAAATGTGCCTCGGTTCACGACCAATTCGGTTCGCGACCAGAGTCAGTTCACGAATTAAGTTCGTGAACCGAGGTATCACTGTAGATTATTTAACAAACTACCCAGTTAATTATTATAGATGCATCGGGTGGCTGAGGTAACCTGTAGGTACAGAGGAAGGACAGCCAGTATCCTTTCATTAGGTGTCCACCATCTTGAAGTCGCTGCAGAGGCCCCATAATCAATCATCTTGTAGCGTCTTTTTGAAGCCTGCCACTGTGTGAGCAGATAATATTTGCATGTAGTTTTACAGTAGGCCCTCAGAATGAGGCCTGAATGTTACTGGTGGGCCCTAGGCACCCCAATCTGATACTGCACTGGCAAGTGTTAACACATACCTCAGGTAACCCTCAATAGGACCCTTCTTGGCCAGGGGTGTCCTTTAAAACTACCAGCCTGGGAATTCTCACTAGAGCTAACATTAAGCTAGTAGTGCCCCCATCTCTTGATGCTGTATCACAAGTGATATATGAATAAATCAGAGTGGAGAGTTAAGCACAAAATCCCATAATTGTACATTTACATCTGATGGGACCAAGGGGTCAACATTGCTGTTCCTGAAATTCAGCAGACATCAACATAAAAAAAGTAAAGAGATTATGCATTATGACTGTGAAACTTAAAAAGAGTTGTCTTCCTTTTCATGATCAGGATAGGTCACCAATATCAGATTGGGGGGGTCCTAGCAGTCAACCTCCCGCCAATCAGCTGTTTGAAGAGAATGCAGTGCTCGTATGAGCTCTGACTTCTCTTCACTGTTTAACTGGTCACTCTCGAAATTGCAGCGGCGAGCAGTGTAATTAAAGCTTATCCATCCACATTAATTTTATTGGACTGGTTCCTTTATTCAAGTGAATAAGATGGAGTCATTCCATTGAAGTGATTGGGAATAGCGAAGTCAGGGGCGGATATATATATTTAGCTGCACAGGGGCCCAGTGCAGGAGGGGGGCCCTTCGGCAGGGCAGCAGAAGTGAAGAAGAGCGCTTCCATTGTGGAAGAGCTCATCTCTATATTCATCTGTATTGCCTTCCTCAGGACAGCGATACAGATGAATGGTGCGGTGGGGCAGGGGAGAGGCATCTCCCTTGCCCGTTCCACTAGGCCTGCAGCCTATCAGAGGCCGGTGCAGGCGACATGATGTCATCACGCCACCTGAGTCGTACAGCACGGGACACAGGCCGGAAGAGACCTGCATCACATCACTGAAAGCAGTATGGAGGTAAGTATGTGAGTTTATTGTTTTCATTATTTTTAGTATAGTATGGCAAGAAGGGGGCCCTATATACTGGAACATTATGGGGGTCGCACTTTGGAGAAGGGGCAGAAGAAGCACTATGGGGGCATCTACTGGGGGCCCTATATACTGGCATGCACTATGGGGGCACTATGGAGAAGTGGGGGGGGGGAATGGGGGAGAAGAGCACTATGGGGGCATTATATAGGGGCATTTAATACTGGCACCCATTTTTGTGCCACTATGAGGAAAGGAAGAGAGGAGCATTATGGGGGCCATCTATGTGGGGCAGTCTATAGGGGCATTTTATACTGGCACATTATGGAGGTCACTATAGGGATGGGGGCACTATATAGGAGTATTTTATATTGGCACAAATTATAGGGGCAATATGGGCACCTAAGCTCAACTAGGGGCACTAAGTGTTTTTTTGTAGTGGCACACAGTACGGGTCATTGCAACACATGAGGGCACTCTGGGGACATTGGCTCTACTGCCACACAACGGGGCATTGTATGTTTTGTAATGCTGTATGGAATGTTAGGATGGAATAGGTTAGGTTGAGAATTTGGCATGGAGGGTAGGGGGTGGGCCCCAGGGACATTCTTTGCACAGGGGCCCTCTGCTGTCTGTGTCCGCCCCTGGTGAAGTTGTAATTACACCTGCTCACCACTGCGATTGCGACGGCAAGCAGGTAAACAATAAAGATAAGACAGCGCTCGTATGAGAGCTGCATTTTCTTCAAACAGCCGATTGGCGGGCGTGCTGGCAGTCGGCCCCCTGCCAATCTGATATTTATGACCTATCCTGGGGATAACCGCTTTAAGGGGGTTCTCTGGGATTTTTATTTTTTGACGATCTATCAATATTAGATTGGCACCGGTGTAGTGAATTGAGCTGGTTATTACAGGTTGCTCCCATTCAATTAATTGGGAACTGCGCTTAAACCAGCTCCATCCACAACAAAGAGGATGGAGCGGTGTAGTTCTGGTGCTGGAGCTACTGCAGAACAGCTCCACGGTTGGAATGGCAGAAGTTGGCAACCCTCACTGAATAGGTGATAAGTAGTGGATTGCGAGGAGTTTCCAATAGCCTTCACAACGGCACTCCAGGAGGATGAAGTCTCTACCTCCCAGGACAGGAAACTACGTAGAAGCAGAAGTTTAAAAGGCCCCCTCCCCTTACCTGCTTCAGTTAATGAGATAGGACACGCTTAGTATTGCAAGAACTGTATTGAAATCTTTAACAGTACAACAACATAATACATCCCAAAATAAATATTAACATGAGTAGGGAAATCCAGTGCCGTTGTGGAGGCTATTGGAAAACCCAATTACCGGTAAGCAAAATTTATTGGTCTGTTGAAGGTAAAGTAGTCTGGAGGAGGTGTGTTGAACTCAAGCTTGTACCCCATGCTTATTGTATCTTTTACCCATGTCGAGGCTGAAATTTTTTCCCAGACCGAGGAAAACATTTTTAGTCTGCCTCCCACCTGACATCTGGCATCATTGGGTAGGCTTTGTAGAGGATTCAGGGTTGAATAAGAACCCTCTCCCTCTTCCCCTGTAGGGTTGCCATCTTCCAGAGCTCTTTTTTCTCCTTTGATCTGGCCTAGCCTTTCTTTGACCTCAAAAGGAATAACGCTGTTGGTAGAATCTATCTGATGCTTTGTTCAGTATATCTTCAAGGACCAAACCAAACAGTTTATCCCCCTCACATGGAATGGAGCATAGATGACTCTTTGCAGTGGCGTCTCCAGACCATGATCTGAGCCATATAGCCCTTTGTGTGGCATTTGAGAGGGTTGAGGATCTGGCTTAAAATTTTACAAGGTCTGCTAAGGCATCAGAGATAAAGTTTGAACATGGAGATTGAAGCTAGGATTTCCTCCCTTGGGGTCCCGGCCGCCAGGTGCTCTTCTAATTGCGCCAATCAGACAGAGACCTAGAGGTACATGTGGCAGCTATACTGGGTCTTAGCATGGCCGTATTTGTCTCCCATGGACGTTTCAAAAGACCCTCACACTTTTTATCCATGGGGTCTTTTAAAAGACCCGTATCTTCAAAGGGCAAGGAAGTCTTTTTTGACATGCAGACGACTGGGGCATCAATCTTAGGGGTCTTATCCCACAAGGCTGAGTCTTCATCTGCGAAGGGATAGTTCCGTTTAAAGGAATTCGGAATTGCATTCCGCTTCTCTGGATCTTTCCATTCCTTAGTAATTAATGGTTTTATGTTAGCATGAACGGGAAATACTTTTCTCTTCCTTTCCCCTAGTGCCTTGAACGTTCTGTCCTGAGTGGACAGAGGTTCCTTAAACTTTCTCAATATTCATGGTGGCTCGTATGGTCTTTGATAGTCTTTCTGTATCCTCTGGGGTACAGAAGAGTCTCCCTGAGTCATCTTCAGAGGATTCTGAACTGTCATCTGATATAATCTCTCCCTCATCAGAGCCAGGTTCCTCCTGAAGATCCAACCTTTGCGATCTCTGCGAGGTAGAGGGCCGTGGAGAACCCGGTGGTAATCTTGTGTCAACTGCCGTCTTAACCTCTTCCTTTATCATACTTATTATAGAATCAAGGAAGGAAGATGACTCTTCAGTCACTACTTTGTCCATACATCTGGGACAAAGCTTTTTTAGTCTTGGACGGAAGGGACTTCCTGCATATCACACACTTCTTCCGTCCTAGAGATATATCAGAGACCTTTGTGGTGCTGGTTTCCCTGCCCTACAAGGTAATATTGTCACGAGGGTATCGAGAACCACGCCTGACTCCGTTATACCCGGGGTCAGGAAGTCGCAGCGGTTGGCTGCACGCTCTATTTAAGATAGGGCTGTTTTCCTTATGGTAGCTTTCTGGGTTTGCTTTGCAAACCCTTTTGGCTCACTCAGGGATCCGTAGCTCCTTCTCCTCAGCTGTTCCTTGTCCAGCACTCCCAAACCTCCTTATATTCCTCTCTCACACTTCTCTGGTTGCCAGAGATAGAGCTTCCTGCCTGGACATCTATTCTGACCCACTGGAGCTGTGTTGCTGCGTTCTCGGATGGTTGTTTCAGAACGCTACCCTCCGGATCCCTGTAGGACCTTTGTGGACTGCTGTGGTCGCCCACCTGGGTGTTTGTGTTTGTTTGTATTTGTCTGTCCTCTCCCTGGTGTTTCCCTCTTAGTGCAGTGGTGCGGACTAGCGATCCCACCGGCCCGTTCACTATCTAGGGCTCATTTCAGGGAAAGCCAGGGTTTAGGCACGTGATCGCCGCACGGGTGAGGAACCCGTCTAGGGACGTCAGGGCAGTCAGGTGCCAGCCGCAAGGTGAGTTAGGGGTCACCACCTTTCCCTCTCCCTTGGGCAGGGCTTTCCCTGTTTTCCTCCCTGTGTGTGACGCCGGTCATTACATTATCTCTGGCCCTTATTTTGTGTAGGTAAAAAAAAAAAAAAACATAAAATTTTACCTACTTAGAATCCAGTATGGATCAAATTGCTGCTCTGTCCAAACAATTTCATGGCCTGTCTTTGGAGGTGGTAGGATTGAAGGCGTCGGTCCTCCAGCAACAGCAGCAATTACAACTGACCGCAAGCCCAGCGGTTGCTACTGGTAACCAGGTTGTTGCGGAACCCAAGGTCCCTCTCCCTGACCGATTTTCTGGGGGAAGGGACAAGTTTTTGACGTTCCGTGAGGCCTGTAAGTTATACTTTAAACTGCGCCCTTACTCCTCTGGTAATGAAGATCAGCGGGTGGGGGTTGTTATTTCCCTGCTGCAGGGGGACCCGCAGTCCTGGGCGTTCTCTTTACCTACTGATTCCCAGGCTCTTCGGTCAGTGGATGAGTTTTTCGGGGCCTTGGGTCTCATATATGACGACCCTGACCGAGTAGCACTGGCTGAATCAAGATTACGGAGACTCTTACAAGGAGAGCGGCCGGTAGAGGATTATTGCTCTGAATTCCGTAGGTGGGCTACGGATACCCAATGGAACGACCCGGCTCTCAGGAGTCAGTTCTGCTCTGGGTTATCCGAAAGGGTTAAGGATGCGCTTGCATTATATGAGACCCCCGTTTCCCTTGATGCGGTTATGTCCCTTTCTATCCGTATAGAGAGACGCCTTAGGGACAGGTTGAAAGAACCGGAGAAATTGCTAACCCCTCCCAAGCAGCAGTTAGTCTGTACGGACTTAGACGAGCCTATGCAGCTAGGAGGAACTACTCGTCAGGTCCGTCCTCCTGAGGCTCGCCGTAGGCGTGGGGTTTGTTTTTTTTGTGGGGAGAGGGGTCATTTCATTAATGTCTGTCCTTCTTTCCTCAGAAACAAAAGACCGTCGGAAAAACTACTAACCCCAGGCTGTGTGGAGGATGTCAGCCGGGGGGTATACGTCTCCTCCATACGTACATCGCAATTTGTGTTGCCAGCGGTTATTATTTTTGGTGATAAGACGGAGACTATTTATTTCTTTCTAGACAGTGGAGCAGGGGTAAATTTGATAGATGCCAATTTTGCCCGCTCTTTGGGTTTGTCTCTCTGTACGTTAAAGAGACCCATTCCCATATTCGCTATTGATTCTGCTCCCCTGTCTCAGAGAAACCTCACCCACATCGTTCATAATTTACACCTTCGGGTAGGGGACCACCATAACGAGATGCTTTCAGGTTATGTTCTGGAGGGGCTTCCCACTCCGGTGGTGCTGGGCCTTCCCTGGTTGGTAGCGCACAATCCAGTGGTGGATTGGCAGGCCAGGGAGATATTGGAGTGGAGTAAGCAGTGCAGAGAAAATTGCTTAAATAGCAATTGCTTAGTCGCCTCCATAACTACCCTACCTACATTTATTTCGGATTTTGAGGATGTTACCACCTCATCGTCCTTATGATTGCCCGGTTAACCTTATTCCCGGCGCAAAATTACCCAAGACCAGGTTATATAATCTTTCGGGTCCAGAGAGACAAGCCATGAAAGATTATATCTCCGAGAGCTTGGCTAAGGGACACATCAGACCCTCTTCTTCACCCGTGGCTGCAGGGTTTTTCTTCGTTAAAAAGAAAGATGGGGGCCTGCGTCCTTGCTTAGATTTTCGTGAATTAAATCAGATAACCATCCGAGACCCATACCCTCTTCCTCTCATTCCTGACCTGTTTAATCAGATTGCGGGTGCTAGGTGGTTCTCCAAACTTGATCTTAGGGGGGCCTACAATCTGATTCGTATTAAGGAGGGGGATGAGTGGAAGACAGCGTTTAACACCCCTGAGGGGCATTATGAAAATCTAGTTATGCCTTTCGGTCTGACCAATGCTCCTGCCGTCTTTCAACATTTCGTTAATGACATTTTTAGTCATCTAATCGGCAGGTTTGTGGTAATATACCTAGATGATATTTTAATTTATTCGTCTGATCTGAAAACACATGAGGTGCATGTCAGACAAGTACTGCAGGTCCTACGGACGAATGAATTATATGCTAAGATTGAAAAATGTGTCTTCGCCGTTCAGGAGATACAATTCCTGGGTTATTTTTTATCTGCGTCAGGTTTCCGTATGGATCCTAGGAAGGTCCAGGCAATTTTAGATTGGGATCTTCCTGAGAACCTCAAAGCACTGCAACGGTTCTTGGGCTTCGCGAATTTCTATAGGAAATTCATTAAAAATTATTCAGTTATTGTAAAACCCCTTACTGACATGACTAGGAAGGGGACTGATTTTTCTAAATGGTCTGACGCCGCTAAAGTTGCTTTTTCCTCTCTAAAAGAGAGGTTTACCTCAGCACCTGTACTAGTCCAACCTGATGTCTCTCAGCCTTTTATTGTTGAAGTCGATGCGTCAGAGGTGGGAGTGGGGGCTGTGCTGTCTCAGGGTCCGTCTCCTGGCAAATGGCGTCCTTGTGCTTTCTTTTCTAAAAAACTATCTGCAGCAGAAAAGAACTACGATATTGGCAATAGGGAACTATTAGCTATTAAACTTGCGTTTGAGGAGTGGCGTCACTTCTTAGAGGGGGCAGTCCACCCCGTCACTGTGATTACGGACCACAAAAATCTCCTGTACCTCGAAACAGCTAAGCGTCTCACCCCTAGACAGGCTAGGTGGTCGCTATTTTTTACCAGGTTTAACTTTGTGATTACCTATCGTCCTGGGGCAAAGAACACCAAGGCTGATGCACTATCTCGTTGTTTCCCTGGAGGGGGTACTGTGAGTGATCCGGTGCCCATTCTACAAAGAGGAGTGGTTGTCTCTGCGGTACACTCTGTTTTGGAGGGGAAAGTGCTAGAGGCCCAGGGGGACGCCCCGGTCTCTTGCCCCTCAGAGAAATTGTTTGTACCGTTGAACCTACGTTTCGAATTATTAAAGGAACATCATAATTCGGCACTTGCTGGGCACCCGGGTAGTAAAGCAACCTTGGAGCTATTGTCTCGTCGTTTTTGGTGGCCAAGGTTGCGTCAGGATGTATTAGATTTTGTGTCTTCTTGTTCTACCTGTGCGCGCGCAAAAGTTTCACATACACGTCCTGCAGGGTCTCTATTACCACTCGTCATTCCCAATAGACCGTGGACACATCTGTCAATGGATTTTATCACTGACTTACCTTTGTCTGCGGGTAAAACAGTTATTTTGGTAGTAGTGGACAGGTTTAGCAAAATGGTACACTTCATTGCGTTACCCGCACTACCTAATGCTAAGACTCTTGCTCAGGTATTAGTCAGTGAAATCGTGAAGCTTCACGGGGTCCCCTCCGATGTTGTTTCGGATCGGGGTACCCAGGTTATTTCTAAATTTTGGAAAGCTTTTTGTTCCCGTTTGGGGGTACACTTGTCCTTTTCCTCAGCTTTCCATCCTCAGTCGAATGGACAGACTGAGCGTACCAACCAAAACCTGGAGACATATCTAAGATGTTTTGTGTCTGAAAACCAAGAGTTGTGGTCATCATATTTACCGTTAGCTGAGTTTGCCATAAATAATCGTCGTCAGGAATCCACTGGCAAGTCACCATTTCTTGGTGCATATGGTTTTCATCCCCAATTCTGTACTTTCAAAGAGGGGGGGGTCTTCTGGGGTTCCCGAAGAGGAACGTTTTTCGTCATCTCTTTCATCGGTATGGCAGAAGGTGCAAGCTAACTTGAAAAATATGGGAGGTAAATACAAATGCATGGCTGATAAGAGACGGTCGCCAGGTCCGGACCTAGGAGTGAATGACTATGTGTGGTTGTCTACTAGGAATATTAAATTGAAGGTTCCCTCTTGGAAACTGGGTCCTAGGTTTATTGGCCCTCACAAAATTGTAGCCATCATCAACCCCGTGGCTTTTCGCCTGGAGTTACCTCAGACTTTTAAAATTCATAATGTTTTTCATAAGTCGTTACTCAAAAAATATGTTCCACCTCTAGAACCATCACCGCTGCCACCCCCTCCTGTTGTCGTGGATGGTAATCTAGAATTTCAGATATCCAAAATTGTTAATTCTCGTCGGGTCCGCCGCTCTCTTCAATATCTGGTGCATTGGAGAGGTTACGGTCCCGAGGAAAGAATGTGGGTTCCTGCATCTGAGGTAAACGCCGACAGGTTAGTTCGGGTTTTTCATGCCTCTCATCCTGAGAGACCTGGTCCTGAGTGTCCGGAGGCCCCTCGTAGAAAGGGGGGTACTGTCACGAGGGTATCGAGAACCATGCCTGACTCCGTTATACCCGGGGTCAGGAAGTCGCAGCGGTTGGCTGCACGCTCTATTTAAGATAGGGCTGTTTTCCTTATGGTAGCTTTCTGGGTTTGCTTTGCAAACCCTTTTGGCTCACTCAGGGATCCGTAGCTCCTTCTCCTCAGCTGTTCCTTGTCCAGCACTCCCAAACCTCCTTATATTCCTCTCTCACACTTCTCTGGTTGCCAGAGATAGAGCTTCCTGCCTGGACATCTATTCTGACCCACTGGAGCTGTGTTGCTGCGTTCTCGGATGGTTGTTTCAGAACGCTACCCTCCGGATCCCTGTAGGACCTTTGTGGACTGCTGTGGTCGCCCACCTGGGTGTTTGTGTTTGTTTGTATTTGTCTGTCCTCTCCCTGGTGTTTCCCTCTTAGTGCAGTGGTGCGGACTAGCGATCCCACCGGCCCGTTCACTATCTAGGGCTCATTTCAGGGAAAGCCAGGGTTTAGGCACGTGATCGCTGCACGGGTGAGGAACCCGTCTAGGGACGTCAGGGCAGTCAGGTGCCAGCCGCAAGGTGAGTTAGGGGTCACCACCTTTCCCTCTCCCTTGGGCAGGGCTTTCCCTGTTTTCCTCCCTGTGTGTGACGCCGGTCATTACAAATATAGATAGTTTAGGGCTTCTCATTGAGAATGATCATGCTGACAACCAGCACCACCCAGTGGGGAATTGCTAAAACTTGTGCCCCCCACCTTTACTCTGCCATCCAAGTAACAAACATATTTGGGAGGAGGCTTACTGGGCTCTGGGCGGTAGGAAGATCCACAGGCTTGCTGGACATCACCGGAGAGTCCACAGGAGCTGACATGCTGCAACAAACGCCAGTAGCGCCATGCTCCCTGGATCCCTGATATAAGCCAGCCCTCAGACGTCATCCGAGCGCTGGAACTGACACGCAGAGGCCTGGCCAATGGAATTCTCAGCTCTCAGCCCTAGAGAACTTCCAGCCTGTTTGCGCTCCACGCTGGAGCACGATCTCTCGTTCCCCGTAATGCCAGAAGCGGGGGAAAGGAAACCCGGGCCTTCCTTCATAGAAGGGCTTATGCCAAGGTACGGGTTAGAGGAAGCACCTCACTGCACCCGTCCTCTGCACGGCCCTCCCAAAACGGGGTAGTAGTAACAGGCCGTGCAATATCCAATTAACCCCTGCACGGCAGAAACGGCTTCCACGCGATCCCGAGGACAGGAAACAACAAAAACTGAAGCAAGTAAGGGGAGGGGCCTTTTAAACTTGTGCTTCTACGTTGTTTCCTGTCCTGGGAGGTGGAGACTTCATCCTACTGGAGTGCCTTTGTGGAGGAGCCGGGGAAAATGAATATATAGTGGTACACACTATGACTGAAAATGTTATAATATTATTTATGCATTTTTATTCCTACCTTCTAATGATTAACTCAGTCTAATGTCGGAAGCTGTAGAAGAATGGAAACAGCTATTAGAAAGCAGAAATCTCCAGGTGATAATATAGTTTAACTTTCTCTTTATTAATGTTTGTGGACAGATGACACTAATAAGTGTAACAAATTCATATTTCAGGACTTTCACAGAAAGAGTAGGTATGGAGTTAATCAAAAGGACAGCCATGAAGAAGAGAGGCCTTTCTCTTTCTGCTACACCAGATACTCCAAAATATCTTATCTCTGCTGCCCTCTATGGGAAAGATTTGAGTCTTTACGTATTAAAAATGTATTACCCAAATTACAAAATTAGTTACTTGAAAATGTAAGTGTAAATCCATAATGTCAATTTTAATATATTTATAGCTACATTTACATTATATTTTTTTTAATAAAAAGGAAAACAAAGGCATACATAGTCCGTTCACTCATATGCAGCAGAGACATATAAGACTACTTTCACACTGACGTTTTGGCTTTCCGTTTGTGAGATCCGTTCAGGGCTCTCACAAGCGGTCCAAAACGGATCAGTTTTGCCCTAATGCATTCTGAATGGAAAAGGATCTGTTCAGAATGCATCAGTTTGCCTCTGTTCTGCCTCAAATTCCGCTTCGGAGGCGTCTGACGAAACTAAGCCAAACGGCTCCATTCTGACACACAATGTAAGTCAATAGGGACGGATCAGTTTTCTCTGACACAATAGAAAACTGATCCGTCCTCCATTGACTTTTAATGGTGATCAAGACAGATACGTCTTGGCTATGTTAAAGATAATACAAACTGATCCGTTCTGAACCGATGTAGACGGTTGTATTAACTGAACGGATCCGCACCAAACGCGAGTGTGAAAGCAGCCTAAGCTAGTAGATAAACATAACAAGAACTTTATAAAAATATTCTGGGTGCAAAATATGTGGACATAATTCTTAGAATTCCCCCATCAAGTAGAAGGATACAGATACAGTTGCAAGAAAAAGTATGTGAACCTTTTGGAATGATATGGATTTTTGAACAAATTGGTCAGAAGATGTGATCTGATCTTCATCTAAGTCACAACAATAGACAATCACAGTCTGCTTAAACTAATAAACACACAAAGAATTAAATGTTACCATGTTTTTATTGAACACACCATGTAAACATTCACAGCGCCGGTGGAAAAAGTATGTGAATCCTTGGATTTAATAACTGGTTGAACCTCCTTTGGCAGCAATAACTTCAACCAAACGTTTCCTGTAGTTACAGATCAGACGTGCACAATGGTAAGGAGTAATTCTTGACCATTCCTATTTACAGCAATATTCTTGGGATGTCTGGTGTGAATCGCTTTCTTGAGGTCATGCTACAGCATCTCAATCGGGTTGAGGTCAGGACTCTGACTGGGCCACTCCAGAAGGCGTATTTTCTTCTGTTCAAGCCATTCTGTTGTTGATTTACTTCTATGCTTTGGGTCGTTGTCCTGTTGCAACACCCATCTTCTGTGAGCTTCAGCTGGTGGACAGATGGCCTTAAATTCTCCTGCAAAATGTCTTGATAAACTTGGGAATTCATTTTTTCTTCGATTATAGCAATATGTCCAGGCCCTGACGCAGCAAAGCAGCCCGAAAACATGATGCCCCCACCACCATACTTCACAGTTGTGATGAGGTTTTGATGTTGGTGTGCTGTGCCTCTTTTTCTCCACACATAGTGTTGTGTGTTTCTTCCAAACAACTCAACTTTGGTTTCATCTGCCCACAGAATATTTTGCCAGTAATGCTGTGGAACATCCAGGTGCTCTTGTGCAAACTGTTAAACGTGCAGCAATGTTTTTTTGGGACAGCAGTGGCTTCCTCTGTGGTATCCTCCCATGAAATCCATTCTTGTTTAGTGTTTTACGTATCGTAGATTCGCTAACAGGGATGTTAGCATATGCCAGAGACCTTTGTAAGTCTTTAGCTGATTGAGCAGTCTGCGCTGTGCTCTTGCAGTCATCTTCACAGGACGGCCACTCCTAAGCAGAGTAGCAGCAGTGCTGAACTTTTCCCATGTATAGACAATTTGTCTTACCGTGGACGGATCAGCAAGGCATTTGGAGATACTTTTATAACCCTTTCCAGCTTTATGCAAGTCAACAATTCTTAATCGTAGGTCTTCTGAGAGCTCTTTTGTGCGAGGCATCATTCACATCAGGCAATGCTTCTTGTGAAAAGCAAACCCAGAACTGGTGTGTGTTTTTTATAGGGTAGGGCAGCTGTAACCAACACCTCCAATCTCATCTCATTGATTGGACTCCAGTTGGCTGACACCTCACTCTAATTAGCTTTTGGAGATGTCATTAGTATAGGGGTTCACATACTTTTCCACCTGCACTGTGAATGTTTACATGGTGTGTTCAATAAAAACATGGTAACATTTAATTATTTGTGTGTTATTAGTTTAAGCAGACTGTGATTGCATATTGTTGTGACTTGGATAAAGATCAGATCACATTTTATGACCAATTTGTGCAGAAATCCATATCATTCTAAAGGGTTCACATACTTTTTCTTGCAACTGTATGGGACATAAAGGTTATAAGGAGTAGGAAGTCGGCTGTCCTGGAACTACACAGTGAACTACACATCAATGTAATGGAACTCCAGCAAAAAGTGGTCATGGCAAACAAATAGTAGTTTGATTACATCCCCAGAGAAGCAAACCTCTCAACAAGAGGAGCCTATAAATGAAAGCCATTTATGCCAACGCTGTCAAAATGCGGAGATGGTGTGTGTCCTACAGGCAATCAGGTGCTCCATAATGCAGTTATGATTTACAACGTGCAATATTTCCGATAGAAATGGGATGGAAGACGTTTTCTAGTATTTAGCCAATTTGGTTCTAGTAATTATCAATAAGTGGTTAACCATAATAAGGTCTTCGATTGGCAAAGTATCAAGGCGAGAAGATAGTATTGCCACCTCAGGGCCACATCGCAAATCCGAACCCAAGATTGTTTTAAGTAACTTAAAAACAGTAGCCCAGAAAGAAGGAGCGCACAAGCCCACCATATATGCCTGAGAGAGCCCACCTGATTTCCACATCTCCAATACAAGGGAGAAGTCATAGGAAACATTTTAGAAAGGCGGCAATACCAATGGTATAATAATTTTCTAGATGCTTCAAGATGATTTATGTGGTGAGATATTTTGCACGGAAGATGAAATACTCTGGACCATTGTTCGTCTGTAAAGGTACAAGCAAGCTCCTGTTCCCAACAGAAGCAAAAAGATGTGGTATCTTATGAGATAATAAAACAATGATTGGATAAACTAATGTTATTTCCTTAAGTTTTTTTTCCATAGGATTGGAATAGTACATTTTATATGGAGACATAGGGCATAAGGAAGAAGTTAGTAAAGAAGATAACAAATGCCCCAATTGCATCGATTTATAAATATCACGAGGAATGTTATACAGTGAGGAACAGAAGTATTTGAACACCCTGCAATTTAGCAGGTTCTCCCCTTAGAAATCATGGCGGGGTCTGAAATTCACATTGTAGGTGCATTTCCACTCTGAGAGACAAAATGTACAAAAAAAAAAAAGGAAATCACATTGTATGAAGAATTTATTTGTCTTGTGCAAACCTGGTCAAGATCTACAGGAAACATTTGACCTCTGTAATTGCAAACAGAGGCTTCTGTACCGAATATTAACACAGATTTTCTCAGGTGTGATTTCCTGATTATTATTTTTTATTCTGTCTCTCAGAGTGGGAATGCACCTACAATGTGAATTTCAGACCCCGCCATGATTTCTAAGGGGAGAACCTGCTAAATTGCAGGGTGTTCAAATACTTCTGTTCTTCACTGTATAACATTCCTCGTGATATTTATAAATCAATGCAATTGGGGCATTTGTTATCTTATTTACTAACTCCTTCCTTATGCCCTATGTCTCCATATAAAATGTACTATGCCAATCCTATGGAAAAAAAAAACTTAAGGAAATAACATTAGTTTATCCAATCATTGTTTTATTATTTCATAAGAAACCACATCTTTTTGCTTCTGTTGGGAAGCAAAAAAAGGGGAGAACTTGCAAAATCACAGGGTGTTCAAATACTTCTGTTCCTCACTGTAAGTCAGTGATGGCTAACCTCCGACACTCCAGCTGTGGTGAAACTACTACTCCCAACATGTTCCATTTATTTCTATGGAGTTCTGAGAACAGCCAAGCAAGTGTAGTTTTACCACAGCTGGAGAGCTGGAGGATAGCCATCACAGTTATAGGTTGTCCTAATGTAGTCAAAAGTAGTGTAAGACAGAATCTTGCACAAGATCACCTATCACTGAAAACACCATTACAGCTCCAATTGGCAAAAGAGGCATGAGGCAAAAGGGCGCACAAAACGGAGACGGGGGAAATAATGTTCCATTTTACACCCAATTGTGTCCGGCATTTATGGCAGGGGAGTAAAAAAATGAAGGACCACAACAAAAAAATCAGCCAAGCTGATATGGATAGTCATGGAAGTTTTGATATGCACCCAAGGTTTTAGCTATGTCATTTGTCCACAACACTTTCAACTCGTCCATAGTAGCTGCATAATATTACTAGGTTCCACATGGACACCCCAGTCCCCCCATGGAAACAGGAAGTAGTAAGGTGTGCATAGGGACCCTGGCTCTTTGGTGGTGCCATACAAATTGCATGATAGGACAGGTAGCTAAATTTGTTTAAATGATGATTAGCAAGCTGAGATTGAAGTTCTTGACATTTGTGCAATCTAGTTTTCCCTCTCATGAGTCATTAAAAAGAAAATAATCCAAAAGGGTATCAGAGGTAGAAGGTGCATATCTAGGGTGGTGAAGAATTAAATAAAGTAGAAGTTGGAGGGGGCAGAGCATTCACATAATTGTAATGAAATATGGGTGTGTCCAGACCAAGTCAGGTCTCCTGTGGTGGTACTCATGACAGCAGGAATTAGTGTACGGTCTATTGGAAAAAAAAGTCCATACAAGTATACACCTTATGAGAGTGGGGGGAAAAAAAGGTATAGTCTTAATAGGACAGATACTGCATATGCCAGATATAATATAGATCATGAAGATAAAAGATTTGCTAATGGAGTAGGCTCAGGGTGGGCAATTAAGCTGGTGGAATCCATGGAGGGCTAAATGACTTTGTTAAAGTGACCTACAATCATTAAATGGTCCACTTTTTTTTATGTCAAAATAAGCATAATGAAGGAGTATTCGCGAGAATTAGGGGCGTAAACCTATACCAGAATAAACTGTATGTTATTCAAAGGGCATAACAAAATGACATATTGGCCATCAGATATCTGGCATTACAGCTACATTATAATAAAAAGTCATTATTTTATTTATATCAAAATGGTCTATTTCTATTTGTTTATACAGTGCCAACATATTCTGTAGAATGTGCAGAAATTGTCACAGTGGCTGTTCACAACGGGGCTCGCAGTCTTATTTCCCTATCTTACATATACAAGGACCAGTATAGATGTAGCAGTCTCAAATTTGACCCATAAAGGGGTTGGCCCATCTGGGACATTGAAATATCAATGAATATCAGATAGAAGCGGGTCACAGAGGTAGGATCCGCACCTATCTTGAGAATAGGGCCTCAAATATGAAGGAGAGCACATGCGTGGTGTGTTCTCTATTCATTACTATGGGAGTTCCAAAAACAGCTGACTCCGCACACAGTTATTTTTCGAACTCCCACAGTGGTTGAAGGGTTAAATAGAATAAACTATATGATATGTATGAATGACAGGATGTTGGGTGACATCATACTAGAGGGTGAATGTATTTACATTAGCCTTATTTCCATATAAGGAATTGTTTCTACTCAGCACCATTGTATATGTGAACCACATTCAGGGCCGGTTCTAGGTGAAATGGGGCCCTGGGGCAAAAAACAATAAGGCCCCCCCCCCCATGACACTTGATGACTTTTACAGAAGAAACTGTATATTTTGGGGCACAGTGTAGACTATATGTGTATAACATAAACATATTTCATATGAAAACTTACAGTTACTTGGCTTGGCCCTTGGGGATCTCGGACGCCACTTTAACACTTTGGCCGGGGGCTCGGCAGAGCTGATGTTGTGTTTTATCCTAATGAGAAAGATTTCATAATAAGAATTTGGAGAAGGGGCAGAGGAATAGCAGAGCAGGGAGAGGCTGGTGCTGCTACTAGGAGGTCATACCATGGGGGAGTAATAAAGCCCACCATAATGCCCCCCCAGTATAAATAATTATCCTTATAATGTGACACTCCAAATTGTGCCAGTAAAAAATACCCCTATATAGTGACCCAGTAAATGCCCCCATAGTGCTCCTCTCCCCCTAGTGCCCCACATAATGTTCCAGTATAAAATGCCCGTTATATAGTGCGCCAGTAGATGCCCTCAGTGTCCCCCATAATTTGTAAACATAAAATACCCTTTCTCAGCGCCCCCGTAGATGACCCCATAGTAGTCCTCTCCCCCTTCCCCATAGTACCAACCACAATGTGTCCCAGTATAAAATGCCCCTATACAGAGCCCCCATATAAAATAACCGTTCTTTGTGGCCTCAGTACATGCCCCTATAGTGCCACAAATAATGTGCCAGTAAGAAGTTCCCCCATAGATGTCCCCCAATAATGTGCCAGTAAAATGTGCCCTCATAGATGCCCCCAATCATGTGCCAGTAGCCCGAGCCCCCCCATCAACATGTGCCAGTAGCCATAGGTGGCCCCCAGTATCATGTGCCAGTAGCCAAAAGGCCCCCTATCATGTGCCACTAGCCATAGGGCCCCCCTATCATGTGCCACTAGCCATAGGGCCCCTCTATCATGTGCCACTAGCCATAGGGCCCCCCATCATGTGCCACTAGCCATAGGGCCCCCCTATCATGTGCCACTAGCCATAGGGCCCCCCATCATGTGCCACTAGCCATAGGGCCCCCCATCATGTGCCACTAGCCATAGGGCCCCCCTATCATGTGCCAGTAGCCATAGGGCCCCTCTATCATGTGCCACTAGCCATAGGGCCCCTCTATCATGTGCCACTAGCCATAGGGCCCCCCATCATGTGCCACTAGCCATAGGGCCCCCCATCATGTGCCACTAGCCATAGGGCCCCCCTATCATGTGCCAGTAGCCATAGGGTCCCTATCATGTGCCACTAGCCATAGGGCCCCCCATCATGTGCCACTAGCCATAGGGCCCCCCTATCATGTGCCAGTAGCCATAGGGTCCCTATCATGTGCCACTAGCCATAGGGCCCCCCTATCATGTGCCACTAGCCGCCAGTATTGTACAGAAGAAAAAAAAAAGAAAAACACTTATACTTACCTCCTTGGCAACGATGCGATGCAGGCCTCTTCCAGCCTGTGTCCCGCGCTGTGTACGGCTCAGGGCTCAGGCGGCACGATGACATTATTGCGCCACCTGCGCCGGCCTCTAATAGATAACAATAAATTCAGGACCTAACCTGGGCAAGGTTAATCACAAACATATTTACAGATGCCTAGAAAGGCAATAGAAACCTATCTTGGCCCAAGTTAAACTAATACTTCACTTTTATTAACTATTCATTAAAAAGTGTCACTAATAATTGTGATTCACATGTGAAGGGACACAGACAAACAACCAGAATAACCTTCTAAGGTATTAAAAACACAGTTTATGGCCCACTGTGAGAGATGGTAGATGTCACCGGTGGAGGCGATATATATGATCGCTCACTCCAAACAAAAATGAGAGCAGCAGCCTATCAGAGGAAGGGAAAGGGACACACCTCTCCCTCCCCTGCCGCACAGCCATCTGTATCGCTGTCCTGAGGATGACTGGAGATGAGCGCTTCCACAATGGAAGCGCTCATCTCCGTGTGATACTGACTGTCCTGCCTGCCTAAAGTTAGTTGCAGGCTGGCACGGGGGCCCCTAAGGACTCGGGGGGCCCGGGGGCAATTGCCCCCCTTGCCTCTATGGAAGCGCCGGCCCTGACCACATCTGTTTCCTGTATGTATGTACAAACCGGATTCCAAAAAAGTTGGGACACTATACAAATCGTGAATAAAAACTGAATGCAATGATGTGGAGGTGCCAACTTCTAATATTTTATTCAGAATAGAACATAAATCACGGAACAAAAGTTTAAACTGAGAAAATGTACCATTTTAAGGGAAAAATATGTTGAATCAGAATTTCATGGTGTCAACAAATCCCCAAAAAGTTGGGACAAGGCCGATTTCACCACTGTGTGGCATCTCCCCTTCTTCTTACAAGACTCAACAGACGTCTGGGGGCCGAGGAGACCAGTTTCTCAAGTTTAGAAATAGGAATGCTCTCCCATTCTTGTCGAATACAGGCCTCTAACTGTTCAATCGTCTTGGGCCTTCTTTGTTGCACCTTCCTCTTTACGATGCGCCAAATGTTCTCTATAGGTGAAAGATCTGGACTGCAGACTGGCCATTTCAGTACCCGGATCCTTCTCCTACGCAACCATGATGTTGTGATTGATGCAGAATGTGGTCTGGCATTATCTTGTTGAAAAATGCAGGGTCTTCCCTGAAAGAGATGACGTCTGGATGGGAGCATATGTTGTTCTAGAACCTGAATATATATTTCTGCATTGATGGTGCCTTTCCAGACATGCAAGCTGCCCATGCCACACACATTCATGCAACCCCATACCATCAGAGATGCAGGCTTCTGAACTGAGCGATGATAACAACTTGGGTTGTCCTTGTCCTCTTTGGTCCGGATGACATGGCGTCCCAGATTTCCAAAAAGAACTTCAAATCGTGACTCGTCTGACCACAGAACAGTCTTCCATTTTGCCACACTCCATTTTAAATGATCCCTGGCCCACTAAAAACGCCTGAGCTTGTGGATCTTGCTTAGAAATGGCTTCTTCTTTGCACTGTAGAGTTTCAGCTGGCAACGGCGGATGGCACGGTGGATTGTGTTCACTGACAATGGTTTCTGGAAGTATTCCTGAGCCCATTCTGTGATTTCCTTTACAGTAGCATTCTTGTTTGTGGTGCAGTGTCGTTTAAGGGCCCGGAGATCACGGGCATCCAGTATGGTTTTACGGCCTTGACCCTTACGCACAGAGATTGTTCCAGATTCTCTGAATCTTCGGATGATGTTATGCACAGTTGATGATGATAGATGCAAAGTCTTTGCAATTTTTCGCTGGGTAACACCTTTCTGATATTGCTCTACTATCTTTCTGCGCTACATTGTAGGAATTGGTGATCCTCTACCCATCTTGGCTTCTGAGAGACACTGCCACTCTGAGAAGCTCTTTTTATATCCAATCATGTTGCCAATTGACCTAATTAGTGTTAATTGGTCTTCCAGCTCTTCGTTATGCTCAAATTTACTTTTTCCAGCCTCTTATTGCTACTTGTCCCAACTTTTTGGGGATTTGTTGACACCGTGAAAATTTTTATCAACGTATTTTTCCTTTAAAATGATACATTTACTCGGATTAAATGTTTGGTCTGTCATCTACGTTCTATTACAAATAAAATATTGACATTTGCCATCTCCACATCATTGCATTCAGTTTTTATTCACAATTTGTTTAGTGTCCCAACTTTTTTGGAATCCGGTTTGTATAAAAGGCTGTATTCTCAAGATAAAATGAGAGCTGTTTCTAGGACCATACTGTGTGTGTGTGTGTGTGTGTGTGTGTGTGTGTGTCATTGATATAGATCTCCAGGCGCCTGTCATTGGGGATGAAGGAGGAATCAGGGTGCACACAGAAGCAGAACTTTCAGCTGGGGGCTCCGTCCGGGATAGAACACACTGGAATTCGGTAAGTACAGAAACTCCCTGCCTTTAGGAATGGGGAGATTCCGATGCTTTCCGAAAACTCTCTGTTGTTTCTATCTTGAATCCACTTCAGAAACACTGAAAGGAATAGTATCTATCCTTAGGGAAGATAGACTTTAAATAGACTAATGGCCAAGTCTAAAATAAATTCTTTAGGGAAGGATTAACAAGAGGAATTCTTTTGGGAAGTATTCAAATATTGTCTGCACCCTGGTTTCTCTTGTCAGCCAATTTCTATCACTTCTTATCTGTCACTATCTTATGCTCTTTTATGTTATGATGTTATGAAGCATTAAGTAATTTTATTTTATGCTGAAGGTAAGCAGCAAATGATACGGTGAAAACTGTAGTAACTTTGTTGTGTGTGTCCTGGAGAACCGTAAGACGCCCCACCACTCTGGCGAGGGGAAACACGCTAACCCAGAAACTGGTGAATGCAAGTTACGGTTTTAAGGCATAATAGTAACAGACACTTGAGAAGGAAGTTGAGCATAGACATAAGTCCTCTCTACCCTGTTGACAGGAATTGTCGGAGCCTTTACGGTTCAGTACAGCCAGTCCTGGGGAGAGTTCTGCTCTGCCTCCGTCTCAATTAAGTTATAAGAAATGGGTGCAATGCAAGGAAAGGTCTCTCCACCCCTCCGTATGTAGGAGAAACATATAAGGATTATGTAGCCCGGGTCTGTGGGACTGATTATTATTTAGTTACTTCCTGGGTGGATAATATGGCAGGATGGACAGAGGGGATGAAGAGTATAAATTTGTTCCCTCGGGAAGGGGCTAATGACACCTTCCATATGGACTTGGTAAAAGGGTTATGTTTGGGTGACACTGAGGCTTACCCATATTATGGTCCTAACCCCCAGTGGGACATGCAGTATATGAAGTTGGGAGGGGAAAATTGGCTTACTTATGCACCATATTGGTATGACAGACCAAATAAAAAGGTTAAGAAACAGAAGGCAGAGAACCAGGAGGGATATAAAAAGAAACAGGAGTTAGAAAAATAACTGACAAGGGGTTCACTTCAGAAGCCCCCTCCTCCCTATTTAGGAAATATCCCACAGATATATCCATCCCTTTCAAAAGATGACTTAGATTTACTGGCTGGATATACTGCTATCAACATCCAACCACCTACAGCTCCCCAGCTCCCGCAGCCACCTCCGCAGTTGCCCCAACCTATGCCTGATCAGAGTGGTCAGGATCCAGCGGCTGGTGCTGTTGGTGATGGGGATGTCATATATCCCATGCGCCTTAGATCACAAAAGTCTTTTCCCAAACCTGAACATATACCTCATCCTGATGAGGACAGCGACCTTGAGGAACAGTTCCCTTTTATGACTGTAGGGGACACCTTGTTAAAGAAACCTATTGAAGTAGATGATATTAATAAGATTGTTAAACACTGCTCTAAACCCTCTTCATCTTCATCTGGGACATTTCGTTATTTGAAGAGAGCTTGTAAAGGGAGATGTTTGACTCAGGAGGATATGCGCCTTATAATAGATGGTATAGTTGGGCACAACTCCCCCTGGGATTGGAGTAAGGTCCCCTCTATAAGCACTGTAGAGCCCCCAAATACGCCGACTGTAAATTATAAATTAAATGCTGAGGCAGGCATAGACACAATGTGGGAAGAAATTAAGTGTGAAATGGACTAGTTTTCAGACTAGGTCCTTGTTGCCAACTGCTGTAGCCTGTAAACAAAAATCGAAATCAGGAGAGTCTGTTATAGACTTTTGGAAGAGGTTTAATGAAGTTTGGACTCTGGAGGGAGGAATGAGTATTCAGGATAATATGCATTCTATGCTCATTCAGACTTTCCTTACCAATCTACAGCCACATCTCCAGCTTACTGTTAAAGAAATGATTCCGAATGGCCTAGTCTTAATAAAGATCAATTCCAAAATAAATTAATGGAGAAAGATGCGGCGGGTTGTTTTGAAATGGTAAGACCTAAAGAGGCCCATTACCACACTCAGGATAGGAATTGTCCATCGAATCAGCCCAATAGGGGATATGGCAGAAGAAGCGGTAGAGGGCCATGCTCTGGGGGAGGGGGGGGGGGATAATAGAAATCATCCTGCAGGTTGTTTTAATTGTGGTAAGACTGACCACTGGTCAGTCGATGCCCTTACCCACTCAGGCAACATGCCCTAAATGATTGCTTTTTTTACACCATTTTTATTTTTTTACGGTGTTCACCTGAGGGGTTAGGTCATGTGATATTTTTATATCAAGTAACTTATTATGGACGAGGCGATACCTAATATGTATACTTTTTATTTATTTATGTAAGTTTTGCACAATGATTTCATTTTTGAAACAAAAAAAAAAAATCATGTTTTAGTGTTTCCATAGACCTAGATCTATAGTTTTTTCAGTTTTTGGGTGATTATTTTGGGTAGGGTATAATTTTTGCGGGATGAGATGACGGTTTGATTGGCACTATTTTGGGGTGCATATGACTATTTGATCGCTTGTTATTACACTTTTTTATTACAAATTTTAGTGTCTCCATAGTCTGAGAGCCATAGCTTTTTTATTTTTTGACTGATTCTCTTAGGGTCTAATTTTTTGCGGGATGAAGTGAAGGTCTGATTGGTACTATTTTGGGGGAATAAACCTTTTTGATCACTTGCTGTTGCAATTTTTGTGATGTAATGTGACAAATGGCTTTTTTTTAACACAGTTTTTTTATTTTTTTATTTACGTGTTCACCTGAGTGGTTAGGTCATGTAATATTTTTGTATAGCTGGTTGTTACGGATGTGGCGATACCTAATTTTCAATTTTTTTTTATGTGTTTCACTTTAGCACAATAATAGCAGTTTTGAAACAAAAAAATGATGTTTTAGTGTCTCCCTGTTCTGAGAGCTATAGTTTTTTTTATTTTTTGGACAATTGTCTTAGGTAGGGGCTCATTTTATGCGGGATGAGGTGACGGTTTTATTGATACCATTTTGGGGGCATATGCCTTTTTGATCGCTTGGTGTTGCACTTTTTGTGATGTAAGGTGACAAAAATAGTTTTTTTTTACGCTGTTTTTATTTTATTTTTTTATGGTGTTTAATCGGACAGGGTGGATCTTGTGATATATGTATAGAGCCGGTCATTATGGACGCATCGATACCTAATATATGTGGGGGTTTTTTCAGTTTTTTTTTTATAAAATAAGGGGAAAGGGGTTTTTCTTTCTTTTTTTACTTTATTAATTTTATTACTTTATGAATTTTATTAAAAACACTTTAACTTTTTTTTTACTTTACTTTACTTTATTTATGACATTCACTTTTAGGGGTCTGATCCCCTCTGCAATGCATTACAATACATCTGTATTGTAATGCATTGCCTGTAAGTGTATGACACTGAGTCATACACTAACAGGTTGCCTAGGAGACCCAGCCTGAGGCTGGATCTCCTCGGCTCACGTAGAAGGCAGTTCCCAATGCCGTGCAAGCCATCGGGCAGCCTCTGCACGGCATCGGGCTTCCTGCCACAGCAGCATGGTACCTTGATGCAATCGTTCACCTGACACAAAGCTCTTCTATGTCGCGGTCAGCGCGGACCGTGGCATAGAAGGGGTTAATCCGCAGGCATCGGCTTTTACAGCAAAGCCGGCAGATACGGCAGGGGCCCGGCTACCACGGACTGCCGGGCCACTGCAGTGATCGCTCGCACACCGCTACGGTGCCCGCACGATCACTATGACGCACTATTACGTCAAATTGCGGGAAGGGGTTCCCATGATGTAACAGTACGTCAAAGGTCGGGAAGGGGTTGAACAATGAATCAAACTTTTATGTTAAATATAAACAATAGGTCTTATTCCGATGACACATCCCTTCAAATCTTACCCAAAAATTGTATGTAAGCTATTCAAATGAAGAATGCTCCACTACTATAGCCCATAATTGCAATCATAGCTATACGCTGAGAAGCAAATTGTTTCCAATGGTGCAAAAAACTGAAATTAAGGGAAGGGTTACAAATACTCCAAAACCTAAAGAAAATACAGATATGTGCTTGGTTGGTAGGCCTACTGATGAGATGCTGATGACCTATCTTGAGAATAGATCATCAGTTTAAAACAGAAAACCTCTTTGGTTGGTGAAGGGATGCCATTTTTACAGATACTACAAAAAAAGAGTAAAGACAATAACCCAAGAATCATGGAGAGGAGATCCAGATGAGCTGTCAGCTAAACAACTATAGCCAGCTTAAAAATTCTTCCATGCCCTAATCAGTTTAGTTTCTCTTTTCTAGAAATGGGTGCTTAAGGTCATGATTAAGGACTAATATTGTGCGAAATGCATTGAATGGGAGTTTTATTTCCCTGATTCACATATTTCTGCTATATTCTACCATGCTGCCTGAATCATGTAAATATATTTTTAAAGGGAACCTGTCAAGTTAAACACCGCACGCAGAGGTTTTCTTCTGGCAGATTCTCGCCATATTTGCCGGAATGTAGCCGGATCTCCGCCAGTCTCCATTATAGTTAATGGGGCCGGAAGGGGATTTACAAACAAATTCTGTCGATGCTTGAAAGCAAAGAGATCCAGATGTATAGCACTGGTGTGAAACTAGCCTGACTGAAAAGTTACTCTACATGAAAATAAATCAAGTTATTAAACAGGTGTGAGGGACAGGGGTCAGCAGTATCTGTTGTGGAGGTAGAGCCTGTAATGTGGTGAGGGCGAATTGCTAAGCTGGACTTTAACATACTGAGAAATGGTTTGGTTGACCAGGTTGGGGAAACCAAAAGCTCAATGTTAGAGTAACTTCACCGGGGGAGGGGGACATGAGTGATATGGCAGGTTCCCAGATAAAGTATTATTCTGGTATGCCAATAAGGTCTGTTGGCCAGTGGTTGTTCGTCATATGGAGCAAGGGCCAATGGCAAAGGAGCCTCAACAGTATTGAAGCTGAGGCACGTGGGCCCTGGATTATTGGAATGTTGTACAGCAAGCGGTCAGGCGTATTTTTTCATTATATGCCTCTAATAAATGTTAGGCAATATTAATATAGAGTGCAATGTTTTTGCCAGAGAGTTTGTATGGGAAAAGTATCATTTAAGAGGCGATGGGTCCACAGCAGTTGTGCCCCAGTTATCTCAGAATAAACTGAATACATAGTGGGCAAAATCTGATCGACAGTGAAAGTTTATTTTCCGGGTGCATAGGTTTTCGTTTTTTTTATTTTTTTTATTTAGTGCCTCAAGCAGCATAATGGAAATATTCATACTTGTACATTTCAGTTTCTCCTCTTTAAAACCAGGATATAACAATGCAGTTAAAATACAGTATAAATTATATTTCTGTACAATAATGTGCATTTTCCACCGGCATCCATCCAGAAATATAACGCTCATAAGAATAAAAATAATAACAAGAAAGTAAAACTGGGATTTGCTAGTTTTAATCATCAAGTCTTAACCTAGAAAAGGATCTCTGCAATGGTTGCACTGGGTTTTTCAAAGGATTACACTTTTGATGGATGTTTAATACAGCGCTTGCTGCAATGTTGTTTTGCCTCTAAGTTTATAGAAACGAGAACATTTGAGGACGGCTGATTGTTATTATTAATGCATCTTTGCACAATTATAGGTAAGAAGAAATTTGCACTCATGTAATTTAAATTTGCTTCCTCACATGCCCTTATACTGCAACAATAAACATAAAAGCAGTTTAAATTAGAGGGATGAAATAAACATTTTTTACAGAAAAGTCTTTAATAAACACACATGAAAAACATGTAATATCAGTCAGATTCATTTGTAACAGATTTGTTTGTAGCAGTTAAATAAAATCTATCAAGAGCATTATTAATCCAGAAATGAAGCAAAATTAAAATCGATAGTTGATTATTTCCAAAGTTCTGTTCTGTTATAGTAACAGAACAGAAATATGGTAACTGAAATAACGGATCCGGCACATAACGGAAACGAATGGTGCCACATGGGTCCACTGACTGTAAGGCCTCATGCACACGACTGTAGAAGGTCCGTGTCATCTGCAATATAAGAGCACCGGCCATGTGTGCATCGGATGACAGATGCAGACCCGTTGACTTGAATGGGTCCCAAATCACTACATTTTAGTGGTGTGAACCATCAGATGCAGATCGCGGACCCCATTCAAGTGAATGGGTCCAAGTCTGCAGACGGTCGGCAAATGGACGGTGGTCGCAATTTGCGGTCAGCAGCACGGGCGCGGACAACATATAGTCGTGTACATGAGGCCTAATGGGGATCTTAATTTTTCATTAGGGAGGCCAACATTTTACCTACATGCAGGACTATTTTATGTTATTTTTGAAGGAGCCTCCTAATGGAGCTTCTGATGTTAATTGGATTACAGCCTAAAAAAGCTGTAAAAAGTATCATTAAATATAGCTGCTTCTAGAGATGTGATATTTTTGGTAGGACAGCCAGTTTCTGGAGGCTTATGTCACCAAGAAAAAAATATATTCAATAGGTTGTATTTTTTTCTCTCCAAGTCTGTTGGATTGGATTAGATATTTTCCATAATTCATTCAATTTACACTGCATTGACCCATGTATTTTGGCATATACAGGTCCTTCTAAAAAAATTAGCATATTGTGATAAAGTTGATTATTTTCTGTAATGTACTGATAAACATTAGACTTTCATATATTTTAGATTCATTACACACCAACTGAAGTAGTTCAAGCCTTTTATTGTTTTAATATTGATGATTTTGGCATACAGCTCATGAAAACCCAAATTTCCTATCTAAAAAAATTAGCATATTTCATCCGACCAATAAAAGAAAAGTGTTTTTAATACAAAAAAAAGTCAACCTTCAAATAATTATGTTTAGTTATGCACTCAATACTTGGTCGGAAATCCTTTTGCAGAAATGACTGCTTCAATGCGGCGTGGCATGGAGGCAATCAGCCTGTGGCACTGCTGAGGTGTGCTGGAGGCCCAGGATGCTTCGATATCGGCCTTAAAGGGAACCTGTCACTGGGATTTTGTGTATAGAGCTGAGGACATGGGCTGCTAGATCGCCACTAGCACATCCGCAATACCCAGTCCCCATAGCTCTGTGTGCTTTTATTGTGTATAAAAACCGATTTGATACATATGGTGAATGCTTTAAAAAACAAACAAAAAAAACCAACTAAATAAATAAAAACAGCCGTTTTGTCACCTCTCCTCACAAAAAGCACAATATTGAGTGCTCACAGTACTTTTTACCCAAAAATGGTACCAATAAAATAGTCATCTCATCCTGCAAAATAGAAGCCCCAACACAAGACCATCGCCATAAAAAAAAAAAAATATGGCTTCCAGAAATTATGCAAAAACATTATTTTCACAGCTACAGCCCGACAGATATGGAGTTTTAGTCTGGCCAATTGTCGGCATATTTACGTGGCTGCGGCCGGATCTCCTCTATCGCCTATTATAGTTCATGGGCCCGATGGGCGTTCAGGCAGATTCTGGAAATGCACGATCCAGACAGCTCCAGCACACTGCTCCTTGCCGGAACAGGCTGCTGGAGAGGTCAAGTGCTAGTGTGAAACTAGTCTAAGGCTTCTTGCCCACGACTGTATGATCATATGAATGCGGGACAATCCATGATGCTGTGCGCTCCCGTGGGCACGATCAATGCCGCTCTGGGACATATGGCCCAGTCACGGACTGTATATCTTGGAGGGCATACGGTCGTGGACAAGAGGCCTAAGTGTGTGATCACTGGGACCCCACTAATCACAAGAACAGGTGTTCCCTGTGCCCCGTTTTGAATGGAGCCGCAGCATGCACACTAAAGGGATCTCAATCTGTAGGCAGCATGTTATAGAACAGAAGGAGCTGAGCAGATTGATACATATTTTTGTGGGAAAAGATTCAGTAAAACTTGGGATTTATACATTTATATCTCTTCTATTTCTAACTTAACCCCTTCTCTACCGCCATACGGCTATTTACGTCGGCAGTTGGGACTTTAAAGATGGCAGCTGCTCCTAAGTGGAGCAGGCACCGTAGCTGTAGGGTGCCTGCTGTTTCCTACAGCCGGCAGCCGTGGCTAATGTTTGCGACTGGCGGTGATGCCGATTGTGGACTTTAACACTTCAGATGCAGTGGTCAATCCTGACCAAGGGCATCTGAATGCTGAAAACCCGGAAGCACACAAGTGTGTTTGCAGCATCCCCTGTCCTCCTGTGTGACAGGAGGCTGCTGCTTAGTAATTTCTATGGAGCCCCTGCCTGTAGCAGGGCTCCATAGAAATACAGTAAAATCATCATAGAGTCCAATGCTAATTCATTAGAGTCTATGAGAAAAGCAATCCAATGATTGCTTGTTATAGTTCTCTATGGGAAATATAAAAAATAAAGTGTAAAAATAAAAGTTTTTATAAATGTAAAAAATATAAAATTTCAAATCACCCCCCAAAAAGTTATAGGGGTCAGAATATGGAGACTAAAGCCCTTTTCACACGAGCAAGTTTTCAGCGCGGGTGCAATGTGTGATGTGAACGCATAGCACCCGCACTATATACTGACCCATTCATTTCAATGGGTCTGTGTACATGAGTGTTTTTTTTTTTCACATATCAGTTCTGCTTTGCGTGAAAAACACAGCATGTTCTATAATCTGCGTTTTTCACGCAGCCCTGGCCCCTTAGAAATGAATGGGGCTTCAGTGAAAAAACATATTGCATCCGCAAGCAAGTGCAGATACAATGCGTTTTTCACTGATGGTTGCTAAGAGATGCTGTTTGTAAACCTTCATTTTTTTTATCACGCGCATGAAAAACGCATAAAAATGCATTGCACCTGCGCGAAAAAAAATAAAAAATTAACAACTGAACGCAATCGCAGACAAAACTGACTGAACTTGCTTGCAAAATAGTGCGAATTTCACTGAATGCACCCTGAACGCATCTGGAGCCATACCGCCACGCTCGTCTGAAAGAGGCCCAAGAAAAAAAAGGGTTTTTGTTCCCCCACAAGGTTTTTATTTATTTTTTCAGTATAAAAAATAATAAAAATATGTGGTATTGCCGGATTCATACTGACCTGAAGAATAAAAGTAACTGCCCAGTTTTATGGTATAGGGTAGGGGTACTAAACTACTTTTTGTAAAGGTTTACATAATTAAACCTGCTGTGAGGTGGAGGTCCAGACCAAACACCAAGAGGTGCAGGTACCGCACACATAGTCCTATTTACCTCACATTTCTAGTACTCCGCATTTCTAGCATGCCACTAGGAGAGCCACTTACCGCTCACTAACTGTGGGGGCACTTTGCTGTTATTGATGCTGCCATATAGAGGGACTCTGACCACTCACTGACTATGGGGACACTCTGGCTAATTTTTATTTATTTTTTTCACATTTCTTTATTGCATTTTCCATTGCCAAATAGAAGTATACAATCCAATACAAACATAGTGATTGTTGTATTCAACGACAAAAGGAACATCATATAGGCAAAGTTTCTGAACAGCTTACAGAAATTAAAATAACCCAAAACTGAAAAGAATACTCCCCCCCCCCCCCTTATTCAAACCCACATCTCAGCCCATCTTCACCCCCGCTCCCAGTGGCACATATATGACAAAAATCCTGTTTTGATCGACCTGATTTTCAACTCACTTTCAATTTCCCCAACCCATCCTTCAGATCTTCTACCAAGTACGAAGACACCAGTTTAAATGAGGACATTATCTTTGGATATTCCGACTCCGAGACATATGCTAAAAGGAATCTCTTCTAAACCTGATATAATTTTTTAACCAAAATCTCTTTGCTATTTAGTGCTTCAAGCCACTCCAAATGAAATACATGTCTAATTTGGGCGAGTATCATTTCACTAGTTGGGACATCAGATTTAATCCACCACCGTAATAAACTTTGCTTGGCTATCAATAGCCTATGGCCCACCTGCAATAGAGCAAGATGGGGGAAAAATGATGAATTCTGTTTTATCCATGTTACGTTTTAGAAAATGAAAGGCGAAGAAGGATGATATAGCAGATAGACATTGTGGGAATTATGATAGTAAGGTTGTGATGTCTGGACCAGAGAGGTAGATTTGTGTGTCGTCAGCATAGGAGTGATACTGCAAGCCATGGGGACTCTATGAGCTGTCCCAGGCCAAAAGTGTAGATAGAGAAGAGCAGAGGTCGTAGGACAGAGCCTTGTGGGACACCAACAGAGAGGGAATGAGACGAGGAGGTGGTGTGGGAGTGGTAGACGCTAAACTTCCGGTCTGTGAGGTATGATGTGATCCAGGCGAGGGCCAGGTCAGTGATGCCAAGAGGTGAGAGTTTGCAACAGAAGGGAGTGGTCAACTGTAGTCGAAGGCAGAGGACAGGTCAAGGAGAAGGAGGAAAGAGTATTGTTTCTTGGTTTTGGCTGTTAGTAGGTCATTGGTGACTTTGGTAAGGGCAGTTTCAGTCGAGTGGTGGGGTCGGAAGCCAGATTGTAGGCAGTCAAAGAGGGAGCAGGAGAGGTGAGAGGACAGTTCAGAATGGACATGTTGTTCAAGTTGCTTTGAGGCATACGGAAGAAGTGATATGGGGTGATAACTGGACAAAGAAGATGGGTCAAGTGAAGGCTTTTTGAGGATGGGTGTAATGGTAGCATGTTTAAAAGCAGAGGGGAAGACACCAGAGGTTAGTGATAGGTTGAAGAGAAGAGTTAGGGCTGGGATAAACAATGTGGTGAGGTTAGGGATGAGGTGGGATGGCATTGGGTCAAGTGCACGGGTGGTCAGATGAGATTTGGAGAGTAGAGTGGAAAGTTTTTTTTTCTGTAATGGTGGAGAAGCGGGTTTTGGGAGAAGAGGACCGAGCAGTTGTGTAGAGGGTCTGTGGGGACTGTGTACTGAAGCTTTCTCTGATGTGGACTATCTTTTGTTTGAAATATTTGGCAAAGTCCTGAGCTGAGATAAGAGGGTGGTGGCGCTGGGGAACGGAGAAGGAAGTTAAAAGTGCTAAAAAGTTGTTTAGGGCTGTGGGCCAGGGAAGATATGAGAGATGAGAAGTAGGTATTTTGTTGCATCAGCGAGTAAGGATTTGAATATATGAGGAGGGATTGCTTGTATGCGGTGAAATTATCTTTAGAATGGGATTTCTTCCATCGCCGCTCAGCAGCCCTGGAAGCTTGTCTGTAAGGTTGGTGTACCAGGGTTGTCTGTTAATTTTTCGGGTTTTGTTGTGTGTGAGAGGGGCAACAGTGTTCAGAGCTATACTTACTGTGGTGTTATATAGGGTGGTAGCAGCATCTGGGTCTTGGAGGGAACAGATGGTAGAGAGTGGGAGAAGAGAGCCAGAAAGCAAGAGAAAGTCGAGATGTTTAAAGGTTCCTGCAGGGGGTGTGCTAGTGTGTGGATCGGGGGAGCAGCAGAAGAGACCAATGAAGAGAAGGTGAGTAGGTTGTGGTCGGATAGGGGGAGAGGAGAATTAGAAAGGTTAGATAGGGAGCAGAGGCGGGTAAAGATAAGATCCAGAGTGTGACCATCTCTGTGGGTGGGAGCGGAAGACCACTGTGATAGGCCGAAGGAGGAAGAGAGTGATAGGAGTTTAGAGGTGGCTGAGTGGCAGGTGTCAATAGGGATGTTGAAGTCACCCATGATGATTGTCGGGATGTCGGCAGAAAGTGTAGTAGCCAGGTGTTAAAGTGGTCAAGAAAGATGGGCCTGGGGAACGGTAAATTATGGCTACTTGAAGGTTGGAGGGAGAGTAGATGCGAACAGAGTGTACTTCAAATGAAGTGAGTGTAATGGAGGGTGGCAGTGGAGTTGGGCTGTAGGAGCAGGTGTCTGATAGGACATGTTTGGAAATCTCCTCTATTCCCAATAGCTGCCCTCACTTATTGAAGATTTTCTTGCAATCCTTAGACCTCCATCTGTCCCTTAACAGTTGATAAAGCAGTGTTATTGTAGGTCTAGTCTTAATACTGAGGAAAGAATCATAGTCATTTTGTTTTCACTCCTGAGAGAGATCCCTAACAAGACTCCTACTATAATTCCTAATCTGCAGAAAAGGGAGATAATTAGGTACCCCCAACCCCAATCTTTACTCTAGCTCCTGCAGCGCGGCCCAACGGCATTCTCCTTCTTTAAATAAATCCCCATTGCTGGAAGTGCTTACTCTTACTTCCCGCCTCAAAGCCAGAGTTATGTGTCAACGGAAGGTGCTCAACGGAAGGTGCTTGGAAAAATGATAAGATAAATTAAACTGCTTCCTCACAATCTTTTATGTTAATATTGTATCTCTTAGTATCAGTGACCTTTTTATTGAGATAGGGAGCCTGGGTAGGCTAGTATGCATCAAGGCTACCAGATCAGAAGGCACAGCCAGCTGTCTTTCTAAGGCTAGATTTGAGTAGTATGGCATTTTGCTGATCAAATCCAAAATATGTCTGCTTATACATGTCAAGTTAGATCCTCATACGTCTGGGAAATTCAATCCCCCATGATCTTTCCTCAATTTTAGCTTTTCTAATGAGATTCTTGGTCTCTTCCCATTCCATAAAAAAACTAATAAACCTACTCTCCAGCAACTTAATGTCCACATGTCGAAATTAGCAACGGGATAGTCTGTAGCAGATACAGGAGCCTGGACAAGCCCATCATTTTTATTAAAATGACATCTCCCCGCCAGGGATAACGGGAGATTCTTCCATCTGGTCAGGTCTGCCATTATTTTGGATATCAACGGAGGGTAATTTAACTGATATATTGAATGAGTATGTTTCCCTATTTTAATACCCAAATATTTAATATGAGAATCAGCAAATGTAACAGAAAGTCGAGACGGCCACCGCAAGGGCCTCCTTTTTTCTGAGAATAATGTCAAAAGCTCACATTTGGATGTATTTATCCTGTAACCTGAGTAAGAGCCAAAGACCCTTAGCGCCTCAAAGATTTTTTCAATGTGTCTCTGTGGTTTAGCCAAAAAGAGAATTATATTGTCAGCGAACAAAGCTTTCTTCAGCTGCTTGTTTCCTATCATTATCCCTTCAAATAAATCCGATTGATTCAGACTCCTTGCCAGGGGCTCCAGTGCCAAGTTCAAAAGGAGAGGAGACAAAGGGCACCCCTGCCGTGTACCCTTCTGAAGATGAAAGGGCTTGGAAAGGAAGCCCTGCGTGTACACCCTCGCACTAGGATTGCTATGGACAGGAACACCCTGAAGGGTCCACAGAAACCCATCTTATCAAGGACCGCCCCCAGCTATGCCCACCTGACATTATCAAATGCTTTCTCGGCGTCTAATGTGAGCATGGCTGGAGTCTCTCCCTCTCTCGGCTCGTGATAAACCCTATCCAGGACCGCAAGCACAGTTCTAATGTTTGTCACTGCCGACCGTCCCTGGACGAATCCCACCTGCTCGGGGCTATCAGGGTAGGCATCAATGTCGCTAGACGATCAGCTATCAGTTTAGAAAGTATCTTTGTGTCTAAGTTGATAAGCGAGATGGGTCGATACGAGCCCAGCATCTGGGGGTCTTTCCCTGCTTTGGGCAGCAACTTCATATAAGAAACATTCTCTTTATCAGTGTGAGCTGTTCCTTTTAGTACATCGTTAGACAACCGCACTAAAATCGTGGACACCTGTAACACCAAAGCTTTATAATATGCCCCCGTGAGACCATCCGGTCCTGGGGCTTTAGAGTTTCCCAAATACTTGATCACAGATTGAAGTTCCTCGACAGTAATATTTGCGTTCAAGTGCATATTCTGGACTTGGCTAAGTGTCAGTAAACTTACTCTTTCAAGAAGAGTGTCAGTGAGGCTGATCCGAGTCTCATCCTTATAAAGGGCCCTATAATATTCCCCCACTATATTGATTATAGCAGTCGGGTCAGTAACCACTTCATTTTTCGAGTTTTTAAGGCTAGTAATGAACTGAGGTCGCCTCCAGCCTTTAGCCAGCAAACACCCGGCCTTATTTCCAAACTTATGTAAGGTCGCCTCAAATTATGCTGAATTTCAGAGATTCCCTGTCTCTAGTATATTAGTCAAACTGCTGACACGCCTCAGTCCACTTCCTTTTGTTTTCCCCATGGGATCATTAAAAAAGGTGGTATAGGCTTGTCTGACTGTATTACTCGCCTTTTCCAGCTGTAACATAACCTTTTTCTTCATCCCGAAAATGTAGTTCATAATCCTTCCCTCTCATTATCGCTTTGGATGTGTTCTAAAACAGTTCCAGCTCGTCTATATGAACCTTATTAGTGTCCTGATACTTTTCCCACCATCCCACTAATTTGCTCACAAACTCCTCATTCAAGGTTAAATGCGCCATAGGTAGTCTACTCCCTCCAACACTATGCTCATTTCGTTTCCTGTCCTCCAAATCCAATACCACAGAGTTAAACCCCCCCCCCCCCCTACTATTTTATTGGGGCAGTGGTCCTGTAACAACACTTTTTCCAACTCCATAAAAAATTGAGCATTGCTGGAATTAGGACCATAGATGCTATATACACTATACTGGGTCTCTTGGACCTGGAGTAATACATTGACCCATCTCCCTTGTGTATCCGCCTTATATTGCAGAACCTGACAGTTAAGCTCTTTGTTTATTAAGATCAATACACCCGCTTTCTTCCCGATTGCCGGAGATCCCAATACCCATAGTTTTTCCATACGTCCAAAATCCTCTGCTCCTAGGTGAATTTCTTGTAACAATACTAGATCAGGATTTAGTTTTTTGAGGTGCTGAGGTACCATCCACCGTTTCTTTGGTGATTGCAAATATATTAATATTCCACGATATCACTTTCATTATGCCACCCAATGTACAAATCTCCAAGCGTACTTCAAATGTGTGCCCTTAACAACGTATGACAAGACAGGCTGAGAATTCCCTATAATCGAGTCACCCGTAGGGTAGGAAACTCCCTCCCCCTAAACCCCCTTGTTAAAAATAGTATTTAACACCTTTCCCTTCTCCAACCAATATTTTCTTATTGACTCCCTTTTTTCTAAAGGTACAGAACTTCCCTCACCATATTTTCCCAATTGTAGGCCAACGAGGTATCTCCACTAAGAGCCTGAACACCAGTGCGTCAACATCCCCAGAGATTTAGGATAATAGAGCAAAAGAAGGCAGAAAAAAATACAAAAACAATACTAACTGCAGAACTTATCAATTACTATCTGGAGAGGCGCACTATAAAATAAGGATATTAAAGTCTCCTTAAAATAGTAGGCTGCTTAAAACAGTCAACTCTTCGTGGAATTCGCCCTCCTACTACCCGGTGAGCGTTGTGCTCCCTATCTCGGTCGTTCCATTCTTGACTTGCTGGTACTTCCTTCTTTAGGCAGCCGGGTGGGCCTGGACGAGATACAGGGATAGGTGATCTTAAATTCCGGTGCTCTCCTCGTTCTTTGCCCCCTAGCAGTCGGAGCAATTCTTCTGCCTCTAGAAGGTCCCAGTAGAACCGCACTGTGCCATCTTTTAGAGTCACTCTTAGGCTAGGTATTGTAGCTGGAACCTGATCTGCTGCCTGTAGAGGACCGTACATATATGACTGAAGTCCTTTCTCTGCCGTGCGACTGATGCTGAATAGTCGTTGAATAACAAAACTGTGTTCCCCCTAATACTCAGGGACTCCTTTCTCGACCTGAAGGCTTGCAGGATCGCCTCTGTCACAATAATCAAGGTACCTCATGATAACCTGACGAGGTTTCAGAGTTTCATCTCGTAGCTTGTGCCCCCGGCGACCGTGGGTGTCCGGGTTAGGGCCGACTCTGTGGGCGCTCTCGACTTTGTGTCTGCCTTTCAAGCCAAGGGTATAGGACAACTCCCGTTCGCAAATGTCAATAACGGACTGTGGTTTAATGCTTTCAGGCAGCCCCAGCAGCCTCAAATTGTTCCGCCTGGATCTGTTCTTGAGATCTTCCAGACGGTCTCTCAGTACTATGTTCTGTTTATACAAGTCCTGTGCATCCCTCTCAGACTTAGCAGTTATGTCTTCAATCGAGGCCACCCTTCGCTCCAGTTCATCCAAACGGGAGTCATGTTGAGCTACAGCCTCATGAAGCTCATGTAGGGACTGTGAGAGGGTATTATATAATGTCTCCCTAATATCAGGAGCCAAATGTCTAGCCACTTCAATAGCCAGCGTCTTGTAGTCAATCGAAGGTGCCTCCAAAAGCTTCTCCTCGCCTTGTGGGGGAAAGCGCTTCTGTTTCTGGGGCAGTCACTGGTGAAGCAGAGCGGGAGTCCGCCATCTTGCTAAGCATGTTCTCCCTGCACGCACCTTTGCTACTCGTAATCTTTCGGCTCCCACTCCTCAGGAGGTATCGGTCCATGAACCAAAGTGACCGGGTATGCGACAGACCTTTCCTCTCACTCTAGGTCTCCTTTCCGACGCTAAAATATGAGCGGGGGCCCTTTTGTGGTGAGCGGCTATTGGAGCTCTCTCACTCCATGTCCTGCATCTCAGAGCAGGAACCGGAAGTCCCTTTGGCTAATTTTATGGGGGGGTTTAGTGCTTGTGTTTTAGGGGCATCTGCATGACAGCTCATACACACAGGGAGATCCTCTACAGTCCTGCCCACAGAAAACACAGTGGAGATGATTGCTGCCAACACATGTCCAAATGTATTACAGAGGAGAGAAGCTTCCCCCCTCCCCTTCCCCCCCGGTGCTGGACAGCAGTCCTCTCCCCTACTGCCCTGACCTGGTGAACAGACTAACCTCTCCTCTCAGTGCTGGACAGCCATCCTCTCTCCTGCAGCCCTGACCTGGTGCAGACACTGACCTCTTCTCCCAGTGCTGGACAGCTCCTCTCTCCTGCAGCCCTGACCTGGTGCAGACACTGACCTCTCCCAGTGCTGGACAGCAGTCTTCTCCCCTGCAGCCCTGACCTGGTGCAGACACTAACCTCTCCTCCCAGTGCTGGACAGCCACCCTCTCTCCTGCAGCCCTGACCTGGTGAACACACTGACCTCTTCTCCCAGTGCTGGACAGCTATCCTCTCCCCTGCAGCCCTGACCTGGTGCAGACACTGACCTCTCCCAGTGTTGGACAGCAGTCTTCTCCCCTGCAGCCCTGACCTGGTGCAGACACTGACCTCTCCTCCCAGTGCTGGACAGCAGTCCTCTCCCCTGCAGCCCTAACCTGGTGCAGACACTGACCTCTCCCAGTGCTGGACAGCAGTCCTCTCCCCTGCAGCCCTGACCTCTCCCAGTGCTGGACAGCAGTCTTCTCCCCTGCAGCCTTGACCTGGTGTAGACACTAACCTCTCCTCCCAGTGCTGGACAGCCATTCTCTCACCTGCAGCCCTGACCTGGTGCAGACACCGACCTCTCCTCCCAGTGCTGAACAGCCACGCTCTCTCCTGCAGCCCTGACATGGTGCAGACACTGACCTCTCCTCCCAGTGCTGAACAGCCACCCTCTCTTCTGCAGCCCTGACATGGTGCAGACATGGACCTCTCCTCCCAGTGCTGGACAGCCACCCTCTCTCCTGCAGCCCTGACCTGGTGCAGACACTGACCTCTCTTCCTCCTCCCAGTGCTGGACAGCCACCCTCTCTCCTGACTTGGTGAACACACTGACTTCTCCTCCCAGTGCTGGACAGCAATCCTCTCCCCTGCAGCCCTGACCTGGTGCAGACACTGACCTCTCCTCCCAGTGCTTGACCTCCCAGTGCTTGACAACCACCCTCTCTCCTGCAGCCCTGACCTGGTGCAGACACTGACCCCTCCTCTCAGTGCTGGACAGCCACCCTCTCTCCTGCAGCCCTGACCTGGTGCAGACACTGACCTCTCTTCCTCCTCCCAGGTGCTGGACAACCATTCTCTCCCCTGCAGCCCTGACCTGTTGCAGACACTGACCTCTCCTCCCAGTGCTGGACAGCCACCCTCTCTCCTGCAGCCCCGACATGGTGCAGACACTGACCTCTCCTCCCAGTGCTGAACAGCCACCCTTTCTCCTGCAGCCCTGACATGGTGCAGACACTGACCTCTCCTCCCAGTGCTGGACAGCCACCCTCTCTCCTGCAGCCCTGACATGGTGCAGACACTGACCTCTCCTCCCAGTGCTGAACAGCCACCCTTTCTCCTGCAGCCCTGACCTGTTACAGACACAGACTTATTTTCCCAGTGCCTGACAGCTACCCTCTCTCCTCCAGCCCTAACCTGGTGCAGACACTGACCTCTCCCAGTGCTGGACAGCAGTCTTCTCCCCTGCAGCCCTGACCTGGTGCAGACACTGACCTATCTTCCTCCTCCCAGTGCTGGACAGCCACCCTCTCTCCTGCAGCCCTGACTTGGTGAACACACTGACTTGTCCTCCCAGTGCTGGACAGCAATCCTCTCCCCTGCAGCCCTGACCTGGTGCAGACACTGACCTCTCCTCCCAATGCTGGACAGCCATCCTCTCACCTGCAGCCCTGACCTGGTGAACACACTGACCTCTTCTCCCAGTGCTGGACATTTTTCCTCTCCCCTGCAGCCCTGACCTGGTGAACACACTGACCTCACCTCCCAATGCTGGACAGCCATTCTCTCTCCTGCAGTCCTGACCTGGTGTAGACATTGACCTCTCCTCCTCCTCCTCCCAGTGTTGGACAGCCATTCTCTCCCCTGCAGCCCTGACCTGGTGAACACACTGACCTCTTCTCCCAGTGCTGGACAGCCATCCTTTCCGTCCCCCGCTGCCATGGTCTGGTGGAGACATCTCCTCCTTACTTATGGAAGCCACTTCTCTAGTGCAGGAACTGAAGAAACTTGCTCTGCACATCCACAGACTGCCATCACAGACTCACTCAGGGCAGAAACTATGTAGGCAGAGCCAACTTCTCCCTCACTACTAGTAATTTGTAGTTTGGGTAAAGCTGCCTGTGTGCAGCACACCGATTGGCTGGAAAACCTCACAGGTCCTGTCCTGCTTCTTCCCCTCACTGGCTGTACAGCAGGTCCTTTCTCTGCTGCTTCTCTCTTCTCAGTGGGTCCGGACAGCTGGCATCCCAGGTCCGGATTCGGACAGCGGTCAACCACTTGAGTACCCCTGGTATAGGGGAACACCGTAAAAAAACAAAAAACTGTTGTGGAATTGCATTTTTCTTTTCAATTTCAATTTCACCAAATTTATAATTTTCTTCCCGCTTCCCACCACAGTATGTGCAACCGTAAATAGTGCCATTAGAGGGCATCTTGTCTCACAAAAAAATAAGACATCATACAGCTATATGAACAAAAGAATAAAAAAAGCTATGGCTTTGGGAGGGCTGGGAGTAAAAAACGCTTATGATAGGGTTAAGATGACCGCCATGAACAATGGGGAGGTGTTATCAGTGACTGACAGCTATATCTGTGTACATAGTTTGGGTGGTATTACACAGCCTGATCTTTGGCAGAGCCAGCCCCGATGGAAGATAACATTCATCGGCACTCATTTGCAGTGGCCTGCAAAGTTAATACAGGAGGAATGATCAATGATCGTGACCGCAGTCCTTCCTCCCTCATTCCGTTCTATTCATTATCGGCAGCACAAACCAATAATTGGGCATCTTTCATCCTGATGAAAGATGCCACTCAGCCAATGATTGGGCGTTTGATCGTTCATCGGCTGCTCAATTATATGAGCCGATAATTGAGAACGAGTGTTTGTATTCCTGATAATTGGCCAGAAATCGTGCAGTGTAATAGGGTCTCAATACATAGAATGCTATTACTAATACCTCTGCCGTGTACTGACAGCAGTACACAGGGGTGGTCTTGAAAAAACAGAGATTTAGTTTATAAATTACAAGTTCCCACAAAACAATATCTGCTCAGCTCTTCCTGCTCTATAACACGTACCCTGCGCACTGCGCTACATTTTATAGTGACAGGTTCTCTTTAAATTTTATGGGACTGAAAAATTTACTGCGCTCACCTATCTCTATCAGTCACACAGGCTTTGAATGGAGCAGCAGCAAGCACGTCTCTTAATTGAGTTCTGTTGGTCATCCCTTTTGAAATAAGAGTAAAGGTACATTTAGATGCTGCGAGGAGCGTTCCTTCCCAACAATTGGCTGCTCGTTAAGTGGAGGTGAAAAACTGCATTTACATGCAGAGCTCACCTCCACAGTATGCTATCGCTTGTCCCCATAACAAAATCATTGCTCCTGGGCAGCAAAGTGCTGTATAGATAGCACAATATGCTGCCTGGGAACGATGATTAAGGTGTCCGCACCTCTGATCACTTCACCCAATGAATGAGCGTTTCGCTCGTTCATTGGGAGATCTGCAGCACCTTTAGACGGGCAGATTAACGGGAACAAGTGTTTGTAGGAACATAGACATTCTCCATTGATATATTACAGCATTGATATTTACGATTGACAATAGGTAGAACCATGTCCTGTGCGATATCAGATAATGATGTTTTATTCTCTGCGTACTTGAGCAGCCATCAATGCCATCATTATGCTAACGTTCTTTCTGCAGAACCCTTTACTTTATTTTCTTCCTGTTTAGTCCTGTGGTCTCTGGTGCAGTTTTGCTTTCAGGGGTGGGGTAGTGCCCTTTGTTTAGAATAGAATAGGATCCTTCTAGCACATAGCAGCTCCATTCTCATAGCTTTTGTGTGAAAGAACTCTATGGATAGAGATTTCACAATGTGCATTCATGAAGATACTAGCAGCTAGCGTTATTCGGCTTCTCGTATTTCAACCATGGAAGTGAACCTGTGTGCTAATGACAAAAGTGTGTATAGTATATTTGGACACCACAAAAGCCATTCCTGACATTAAGACAGTGTTAGGCATTCCCTTGCCGCAGCCTACTGGCCGTGTAGTATAATATTGTTTCCAAGCCAAACCATAAAACTACATAAACGTGCAAGCACAAAATGTGAAGAGTGTTAATTAAATATGGTAACATAAAACACAGGAGTTAAATGCATATAAAAGTTGTGAAAAGTCATAAAATAGCAGTAAAATTCTAGAAGCCTAAGGCCCCTTGCAGACGAGTGTGTTTCATGATGCAAGTCCGCAGCGCAGCTCCAGTCCTGAACTCCCAGCACTGCCGGGGTCACATAGTATTATATTGATTTATTATGCTATGTAACCCTTAGGGTCCATTCACACAGATCCATTTAATTTCAATGGCCCCGCAAAAAATGCAGACAGCACTCAGCGTGCTGTCTGCATCCGTTGTCCGTTCCAGTATGCAAATAGAGCTTGTCCTACTATTGTCCGTAAAATGCGGTCTGCAGAAATCTGGAAAAGAAAAATACTGACGTGTGAATGGACCCTTAGGAGGTCTGTAATGTATTGGATAACAGTGACAGCATTAGTTTAGTGTCATCTAATACATTCCAGAACTGTAAGGGTTACATAGTGTCATAAATCAATATAATGCTATGTGACCCCGGAGGTGCTGGAGTTCAGGACGGGAGCTGCGCTGCGGGCTCGCAACATGAAACTCGCTCGTCTGCAAGGGGCCTAAGGCCGCTTTCATACATCAGTGATTGTGAGCCAAAACCAGGTGGAGGTCCAAAAACACAGAACAGGTACAAATCTTTCCATTATACCTCATGTATGTAGGCTTCACTCCTGGTTTTGGCTCACAATCACTGATGGAAATCACTGATCAAATACTGACACTGTAAAAGTAGTCTAACAGAATACATTGTTTTACCACTTAGTGACAACCCATACGCCTTTTTATGGCAGTCATTAAGAGGCCTTAGGCTGGTCTGCCGTGAAAATCACTACATGGGTCTCCCGTGCTCCTGCTCTAACAGCCCAGACCGGCAGGAGCACTGTTTAACCCCTTACATGCTGCAGGCAATGACAACCACCACATGTAAGCGGTTACAGAGTGAGAGGAAGCCTTCTGTATCCCATCAGCACCCCGGAAATGAGATTGTGGCGCGTCGGTCAGGGCATGCAGGCCAGGACCTAGTGTAGACCTCAAGTCTGCCTCCTGCTTTTCCCAGCAGGCTGCACGTTTATAACATAAAAACTCAGTGGCAGTATTGCTGTTTTTCCCCCACATCTCCCTTTCAGAAAGAGTTAGGGTACTTTCACGCTTGCATTGTTGGATTCTGGCAGGCAGTTCCATTGCCGTATGCAAACGGATAGCATTTGTTTCCGGATCTGGCTGACAAATGCATTGAAATACCGGATCAGTCTCTGCGGTGTCATCTCGAAAAACGGATCCAGTATTTTTTCTATCACCGATTTAAATAAGTCTGCGCATGCACAGACTTGGAAACCGGATTCAGTTTTCTGGAAGACTTGGTACCGGATCTGGATCATGTGTTCATGAGGCCTAAAGGGGTTTTGTTAACCAATTTCCCTGACCTGTCAGACTAGCCAGATTCGCGTTGGTAATCCCTAGGTGCTGGGCCTTGGCTCAATCGCTTCCGGGCCTCCACTGCTTGTCTTGGGGTTCTCCATGAAAACGTTTGTCTTGATGCCACTGCTGCCAATCACTGGCCAAAGTGTGAGGGGCGGATCTTCAACCAGCAGGCCTTTTTTTCTTAAAGAGGCAGAGCAGTGGACGGTCTATGCGCAAATGGTGACAAGAGAAAATCTTGTTGCCATTTTGCAATTCTAAATCGCATTGGCGACAATTTTTCTCGGCATCTTGAGCACTGGCGTCCGCAAATTGCGGATCCGCAAAACAAAACGGATGATGTCCATATGGCATCCTTTTTTTTTTGCAGATCCATTGTAAAGACTATCCTTGTCTGCAAAATGGACAATTTCTATCTTTTTTGCGGGGCTACATACGGACACGGAAACAAAATGTTTCCTGTAACCATGGAGGGTATTTAAACAACAACTTTATTCAGACACAATCAATATAACAAAAGGTTATAAACTGTCATATCTATATAGCCTACAGGTGGCAGTAAACATGTTAACATGTATAACTCCTAACATCCTCCCTTTCTTGTGAAATCAACATAGAAACATAGAATGTGTCGGCAGATAAGAACCATTTGGCCCATCTAGTCTGCCCAATATACTAAATACTATGAATAACCCCTGGCCCTATCTTATATGAAGGATGGCCTTATGCCTATCCCATGCATGCTTAAACTCCTCCACTGTATTTGCAGCTACCACTTCTGCAGGACGGCTATTCCATGCATCCACTACTCTCCAGCTGTTGCAAAACTACAACTCCCAGCATGCCTGAACAGCCTACAGGTATGAGCCTACCGCAGGGCATTGTGGGAGTTGTAGTTTTACAACAGCTGGAGGGCCACAGTTTGAGGATGCCCGCTATACATGTTAAGGTCCTTTAATCTTTCTTGGTAAGTTTTATCCTGCAATCCATGTACCAGTTTAGTAGCTCTTCTCTGAACTGTCTCCAAAGTATCAATATCCTTCTGGAGATATGGTCTCCAGTACTGAGCACAATACTCCAAATGAGGTCTCACTAGTGCTCTGTAGAGCGGCATGAGCACCTCCCTCTTCCTACTGGTAATGCCTCTCCCTATACACCCAAGCATTCTGCTAGCATTTCCTGCTGCTCTGTGACATTGTCTGCCTACCTTTAAGTCTTCTGAAATAATGATCCCTAAATCCCTTTCCTCAGATACTGAGGTTAGGACTGTATCACTGATTTTATATTCTGCTCTTGGGTTTTTACGTCCCAGGTGCATTATCTTGCACTTATCAACATTAAATTTTAGTTGGCAGATTTTTGACCATTCCTCTAGTTTTCCTAAGTCCTTTTCCAATTGGTGTATCCCTCCAGGAACATCAACCCTGTTACAAATCTGTGTGTCATCAGCAAAAAGACACACCTTACCATTGAGGCCTTCTGCAATTTCGCTGATAAAGATATTAAACAATATGGGTCCCAGAACAGATCCCTGAGGTACCCCACTGGTAACAAGACCTTGGTCTGAATATACTCAATTGACTACAACCCTCTGTTGCCTGTCCCTCAGCCACTGCCTAATCCATTCAACAATATGGGAGTCCAAGCCCAAAGACTGCACTTTATTGATAAGCCTTCTATGTGGGACAGTATCAAAAGCCTTACTAAAGTATAGATAAGCGATGTCTACTGCACATCCTCCATCTATTATTTTAGTCACCCAATCAAAAAAATCTATAAGATTAGTTTGACATGATCTCCCTGAAGTAAACCCATGCTGTTTTTCATCTTTCAATCCATGGGATTTTAGATGTTCCACAATCCTCTCCTTAAGTATGGTTTCCATTAATTTCCCCACTATTGATGTCAGGCTTACTGGCCTATAGTTGCCCGATTCCTCTCTACTACCTTTCTTGTGAATGGGCACAACATTTGCTAATTTCCAATCTTCTGGGACGACTCCTGTTGCCAGTGATTGGTTAAATAAATCTGTTAAATGGTTTTGCTAGTTCACCGCTCAGCTCTTTTAATAGCTTTGGGTGTATCCCATCAGGCCCCTGTGACTTATTTGTATTCATTTTAGGCAGTTGACTTAGAACCTCTTCCTCTGTAAAGACACATGCATCAAAAGATTCATTAGTCTTCTTTCCTAACTGAGGTCCTTCTCCTTCATTTTCCTTTGTAAAAACTAAACAGAAGTATTCATTGAGGCAGTCAGCTAGTTCTTTATCTTCTTCCATATACCTTCCTTCTTTTGTTTTTAATTTGGTAATTCCATGTTTTAGTTTCCTTTTTTCATTTATGTATCTGAAGAATGCCTTATCGCCTTTTTTCCCTGACTGAGCTAATTTCTCTGCTGCCTGTGCTTTAGAAGCTCTTATAACTTGTTTGGCCTCTCTCTCTGCCTAATCTTATAAATTTGCCTGTCATCCTCGTTTTTTTTTTTTTTATAATTCCTAAATGCTTTCTTTTTGTTTTTAATTATTTTGGCCACTTCTGCTGAGTACCACAGTGGTCTCTTCCTTTTTTTGCTTTTACTGACAAGCCTAATGCAATTTTCTGTTGCCTTCAATAGTGCCACTTTTAAGTGGTCCCATTTCTCTTGGACTCCAATGAAACTGTTCCAGTCTGATAGGGACTCGTATACCACAAATCTAATTTTAGAAAAGTCTGTTTTTCTAAAATATTAAACTTTTGTTTTTGTGTGGTGTGACTCAGTCACTGTACTTATAGTAAACCACCCTGACTGGTGATCACTAGATCCCAAGCTTTCCCCTACAGTAATATCAGATACCAAATTCCCATTTGTGAATACTAAATCTAAAATGGCCTCCTTCCGGGTTGGCTCCTCAACTACTTGCTGTAGAGATAATCCCAGTAGGGAATTTAGAATATCTGTACTCCTGGCAGAACTAGCTATTTTGGTTTTCCAGTTTACATCTGGATGATTGAAGTCTCCCATAATGATAACTTCCCCTTTCAATGTAATTTTAGCTATTTCCTCAACTAGTAGATCATCTAATTCTTTGACTTGGCTAGGTGGTCTATATATCACACCTACACGAGTTACCTTATGATTATCAAACTGCAAGGTAACCCAAACTGACTCTAAATTGTTCTCGCTAACTTGTATCAAATTAGATTTTATGCTATCTTTCACATACAGGGCCACCCCTCCCCCTTCTTGCCTTCTCGGTCTTTCCTGTATAGAGAGAACCCTGGCATTGATATATCCCAGTCATTACTCCCCTTGAACCACGTCTCAGTAACAGCCACTGTGGCAGAACCCGCCTCGCCACTGGGCATTGGAGAGGACTGGCTACCCGCCTCCTACCTGCTGACTATGGCCCCTGGTAAATTTGTACGTTTGAATGCAATTTGGGCATGTGGTGTTTTGTGTTGCTGCTGCTGGCCCTTTGGGGACCATCCGTGGACATGTTACTTTTGAGAACAATGGCCTTTGAGACTGTGTAGCAGATTGCATTCGGGCTGTCTTGAATATTGTGCATGTTGTTATGGGTTCGGTTGGATTGTATTGCGATGTGTTGTGGACTGTATGTATCTTACTGTGGTGTTTGGAGGCATTGTTATTCTGTGCCTCTTCTCCTCCCCCTTTTTCCTGTCCCATTGTTCCCCCAGCTAGTTGTCTCGGGGACACTGGGAGACCAGTTTGAACCAGCTGCTCTGTCCCCCCTCAAATCTCCCATCAGCCCTTGCTATTGTCGGGCCCCACCCTTCCTTGTACCATAGCCCTCCATGTGCCCTATTGTATGGAAATGAGGCTGTTGGGGGGGGGGGGTTAAAGTAGGTGTGCTATGTCTAAATAAAGTGAGTTCCTGTTTTAATCCTCAAGGTGAAGTGTCGTCTCATTCTTGGGGGAGGATTTATTGCATGCTGTCCCAGTTTGACTGCTAGGAGTGTAAACCTATTCGTATGGTTTCCTGTTCAACTGTCTACAGCATTCATATGCTTGAAGAGGATTTATATGCTGCTTCGGATCGGTGATTGTGGTGTCTGCCAGAGCGCTTGGAAACCTCAGGAAAACGCTAGGAGCATCCGTCAACGGAGGTACTCAGTCGGGGTACCAGGTGATCCGTTACAGCCACTACATCTACTATTCTCAGATGCCATTATAGCCTCAAGTTCATTGATCTTATTCCCTAGACTGCGAGCATTTGTAGACAAGACTCTGAGCTTGTCATTTCTTAACCTTTGTGCTACTGGCCTCTTCTGGGATTGTTCGGGGGGGCAGTTGGACTGCTGGATTATCACTCTCTTGCCCCCCTTTCCTAGTTTAAATGCTTCTTAGCAAATACTTGGAACTGTTCACTGAGGACATTCGTTCCCTTGAGAGAAAGATGCAAACCATCTTTCTTGAACAGTTCTTTTCCATTCCAACAAGAGCTAACATGAGACACAAACCAAACCCTTGGTTCAGACACCATTCACCAAGCCATACATTGAATTCCTTAATGCGCATCTTCCTGTCATGCTGAAGGTTATGCACAAGCAAAACTGCAGAGAATGAAACAGTTGATGCAACCTCCCGTATATATCCATTCCAAGTGTGTGAAAAGCTTCTTTCACCTTTGAAACCTCATTGCAAGCCAGATCGTTTGTCCCAAGATGGAGAATAACATCCACTTCCCTTTCCTGCTTTGCTTGCCTAACAATATTAAGGATCCGTCATCTATCCCTGCTAGCGGTAGCACCAGGGAGACATCTCACAACACCATTCTCCTCAAACTTCACACCTCTAATGATGGAATCGCTCACCAACAGCTGCTTACTATCAATCCTCACCTTCTCCTTTTTTGTCTTTGGCTGCAGTCTTACATACTTTAGGCATGAGAGAGGATTGTTTCTCACCCACTGTGCTTGAGCCATCCTCCGTGTTGCTCTTGCACTCTGAAAGTGCTGCAAATGAATTATGGAGAGACATAGACTGTGGGACATGCCTTCTATCCACAACTCTCAGTCTACCAGAACCTACAGTAACCCATCTTCCATTTCTAGGGGGCCTCTGTGGCAGTGGCATTGCAATGTTCTCAGCCTGAGTTTGTTTAGTGGTTAATTTAAAAATCTCATATTTCAAAAAGGTAATTTCCTGCTGCATTATGGAGAGCTGTCTACAGATCAGACAGTATCCAAACCTCTGAAGAGTGGAACCTGAAATAAAAGGCATAACAATTCCTGCACAGAACCAGGTCTGCCATTGTAAAGAGGGGAAAGATTTTAAACAAACAAATCTTACTTGTTTAGATTGTATCCACCTCCAGATTACCTCCTGAGTATCTCCTGAATATCTCCAATGCTCTTGTAGATCAGCTCTTGGTAAAGCAGTCTTGGAAAAGCAGCAAGCTGTAATTAGCAAGCTAATACTGTGTGGATATATATATATATATATATATATATATACACACACTCCCACAAAGGCTCCTCCCCCAAAAGCAAATTAACACCTTACTCGCCTATGCTCATTTGCAATCAGACAATAGAGATACCGGGTCTAGCAAATTCCTTACCTCTTTTGAAACACAGTGTCTGAGTATTCACCAGAAACACCGCTGAAGTTCTGCTACAATGGAAAAACTCTGAGTTAGATTAAGTTAGTCTCCTGAATATCTCCAATGCTCTTGTAGATCAGCTCTTGGTAAAGCAGTCTTGGAAAAGCAGCAAGCTATAATCAAGTAATATATATAACATAAGATGCTTGGATAACACAATACATTCCAAAGGTGACAATGCTTTATATAATGTATCTAGCATACTAAATCCTTATATCTTGTTGGTGTCCTAATAACCCTAGTTCTAGTATGTCTTGGTGTGGCAGGAGCTTCACATTGCTGCATGTGATCATCCATCCCTGTTTCTTTGGGAGTTGTCTCATCTGGAAATGTACCTGGTGTAATCAATTCACTTATTTCCACGTCAGATTTGTCATCCGCAGTCCTCAGAAACTTCCTGTTCATTCTGTACAACTGTCCATTTGCTTCCACTTTATAAGATCGTGGCAACTTTCTCTAAACAAATACCTTGTCGCCAAATTTCATCTGTTGATGACGGCGATGGTTGTATTCGCACTGGCTGACCAATGCTTAGTTCGGGAAGTTCCTTGGCTCCTTTATCATAATATGCCTTTGCTTTTTTGCGTCTTTCAGTTAGGTTCTCGACCACTCCTTTTATAACCTTTGGATACAGTGTCTGAGCAGTCGGAAGTCCTGTTCCTTCTTGACATTACAGGACTACTGCTGGTGCCTTCTGATTGGGTATTTCTCCAGTCAAGAACCGCTTTCCAGATATCCTTGTCATCTCGTTTAACTTTCTTTCTGAGTGTTTTTGCTATTTTTACAGTAGCTTCAGCTTTACCGTTGGAGTGACTGTGATATGGGGATGATGTTAAGATGTTCAAATTCCCACTCTCTACAAAATCGTGCAAACTCTGAGCTGACAAACTGTGGTCCGTTATCTGTAATTGCAGAATCAGGGATTCCGTGTCTGCTAAAATGTGCTTTGCAACAATCTATAATTGTTTTAGAGGTGGTATCAGAAACTAAATCAATTTCCCAGAAATCTGAATAATAATCAACAATTAAGTAATCTTGTCCTGTTAAGGAAAATAAGTCCATGCCTAGTTTGCTCTAGTGTAGAGTGGGCACTTTATGAGTCATCAGTGGTTCTTTTGTTTGTTAACGCATATACTCATTGCAAGTATTAAAGTTCTTTATTGCCTCTATAATCTCTGGGGCTAGGTGTGGCCAAAAGATGACATCCTTGGCCTTGTGAAGGCATGCTTCTATTCCTAAGTGTCTAGAATGAGTCCTCCCATATTTTTTTGTATGATGACTCTGTGTCCTTTATACAGAATTCCATTTTGTATGCTCATCTCATCTCTAAAGCCCCAGTAGTCCCTGATACAAATCAGTATTTTTTCTTTCTGGTCTGGCCATCCTGTAAGAACATTAGTTTTTAATGCTTGCAAGACTTCATCTTGTTCTGTGAACTTCTGAATTTGTTGTAGGCGCAAATCAGACAGATGTTCTTAGATATTTTGCAAAGTTTATCTCTTCCAGTTCCTTAGAAAATGCATCCTCTGATTGCATCAAGAAAATCTCATAATCTGGGGTGTCCTTGTCCATTGTTTTGTGAGGTAATGCTGCTTTTGATAAGAAGTCTGCAATATACATTTCTGATCCTTTTTTGTAAACCACATTCAGGTTGTATTTTTGCAATTGTAGCATTGTGCGCTGTAGACGTTTTAGTGCTACTAGGAGAGGTTTTTTTTAAATGCTCTCTAGTGGCTTATGATCAGTCTCAATGTTATTAATATTTTTTCCACGTAAGTACTGATTAAACTTCTAGCATGCATATACAATGGCAAGACATTACTTTTCATATCTTTGTTCTGTTGAAGACAGTGTACGTGATGCAAACGTCACTGGCTGACCTCCTTGCAAAAGTGTTGCTCCAAGACCTTTTTCACTGGCATCACATTGGACTGTTACTTCTTCATTGACATTGCAGTATCTAAAAACTGGATGTTTAGTAACAATATCTTTTATTTGCTTGAGGGCTTCATCATGGCTGGATTGCCAGGCCCACAAGCTGTCTTTGTCTGTAAGTTTGCGTAGTGGATCACATACATCCGAAAGATGTGGTAAGAATTTTTAAAGGTAGTTTACAAACCCTAGCAGTCTCTGAACTGCTTGTACATTGTCGGGCTTTGGTACCTCTAAAATTGCTCTAACTTTTTCTGGATCAGGACGCAGGCCTTCTGCTACGAGTAAATGTCCCATGTATGGTACTGAAGATAGCCTCAATCTCAGCTTCTTTTTATTGAATTTTAGGTTCAGCTTTTGTGCTCTCTCAAAGAGTCCAATCAAATTCTTGTCATGATCCTTTGTGGCATCCTCTGTAGTGTCACCACAGCCATACACCAATATATCATCTGCAATAACTTCCACTCCGGGCAGGCCTTCTACTGCTTCATATTGTCTACGTTGATATTCTTCTGGCGCAGTAGCAATCCCAAAAGGCTTGCGTAGCCATCGGTAACGCCCAAAGGGAGTCCAGAATGTAGTGAGATAACTGCTTTTAGTGTCCAGTTTTACTTGCCAGAAGCCATCCTTAGCATCCAAGACAGAAAATACTTTTGCATTTGTTAAACTTGGCAGGATTTCCTCTATAGTGGGCATTGGATAATGTGAGCGTTTTAGTGCTTTATTTAAGTCTTTGGGATCAATGCATATTCACAGCTTGCCTGGTTTCTTAACAGCAACCATACTACTAGGGGTGGGCGATATTGCCTAAAATCTATATTGCAATATAATTTTAAAGCATGTGCGATATGCGATATATTGTTTTCTATATTTTGGGGGGGTGTTTAAACTTTTTTTTTCTTTACTTTTTATTTAATAACTACTAGCCTCCTTAAGGGCTAGAACCCTTGTCATTTCACCCTAATAGAGCTCTATTAGGGTGAATAGGACTTTACACTCTCCCTGCTGCCCTGTGCTTTGTGCACACAACAGCAGGGTGCTGACCATGGCAGCCAGCCTCTAATGTGCTCCCCAGCCTCTAATGTGCTCCCCAGCCCCTGATCCGCCCCAGCCTCTACCTCTTATCAGCCCCCTCTGGTAACTCAAACCCACCCCCCCTCCCTCCCCAGTATTAATCATTGGTGGCAGTGGCCACAGGGTCCCCCTCCTCTCCCCATCATTGGTGGCAGTGTCATGTGAGTGAGCAGCATTATACTCACGTGTGCCATGGCTGCTGGGCGCTCCTTCTTCTCATAGGTCTGTGCGGCGCATTGCTAATGCTATAAGCATTAGCAATGCGCCGCACAGACAGAAGAAGGAGCGACCGGCGGCCATGGCGCACGTGAGTATAATGCTGCTCACTAACATACCATGGCAGCCAGGACTTCAGTAGCATGACTCCTGGCTGCCATGGTAACTGATCGGAGCCCCAGCATTACACTGCTGGGACTCCGATCGGAATTGCCCACTGCCACCAATGCAGAGACTGAAGGACATTCCCGGCACCCGACCTCTGACAGGATGCTGTGATCCGCCCAATTAACCCCCTCAATTGAGTGGTTAATTGCGGTGGATCGCAGCGTGCAGTCATAGGGGCCGGGATATGGTCGGCACATGAACGCTACGTTGGTATTCAGGCATTCATTGGTGACGCAGTGGCCACAGTCCCTCCCCTCCTACTCTGTTCTTATTAGTGGCCAGCGGCAGCTGCGCACAGTGGGAAGGGAGGGACTCCCTCCTTCTCCACTGTGCCGGCTCAGGAGAATATGGTACGCGCCGAGAGCGCGATCATTCACTACCGCTCCGTGGTCATATCGCGGTATGGCGATATAGGTGATATGCACAAAATCCATATCGTGGCACAAATGTATATCGCATATCGCCTATATCGCCCACCCCTACATACTATTCATCCATGTCGTAGGTTCTATGACCTTTTTTTATCACTCCCAGTGTCTCTTATCTCTCTATTTTCGCCTTTAAGTCTGCTTTAAGTGGAGCCGGCACTCTACGTGGTTGGTGTTGAACAGGAGGTATTGCTTCATCTATTTCTAGGTGATACTCTCCAGGTAGACACCCTAGTCCTTTTAAAATGTCTCTATATTCAGTTGTGATCATTTCATAAGAAAAGGGTGAAGTTGTAGTTGTTTGCTGGTCATCATGTAATAATACATTATGTTCTACATTCAGTGTAAGGAGGCCCATTTTCTGACATGTTTCTGCTGAGAGAAGTTTAACAAATGCAAAAGTATTTTCTGTAACACTGTGTGTCTTATTAATAAATTACCAGAATAACAATTCTTGTTGATGTTTTGTTCTGATATTAGGACGTTAGTGGTTTCTAAAACACCAAAGCCCTCATCCCACTTCTGACACCATGTTTCCTGTAACCATGGAGGGTATTTCAACAACAACTTTATTCAGACACAAACAATATAACAAAGGTTATAAACTGTCATATCTATATAGCCTACAGGTGGCAGTAAACATGTTAACATGTATAACTCCTAACACAAAATACGTTTTTTTGTGAATGTAGCCTAAGGGTGTATTCAGACGCAGCAGATTTGTTATAGAAATTTCTGTGACTGGAACACACTTCCAATAATCTGAATGGGGTTGTTCCTGCAGCAGGTGATAGTTTACTGCCTTCAGTTGAATGGGACAGTCACAGAAATGTCTCCAATAAATCTGCCACGTGTGAACACACCCTTAGACACCAGAATTACTGTAAAGGATTTACTAAGAACTAAGGGGGTTTATCAAACTGCTCTAAAGTAGAACTGGCTGCGTTTTCCATAGCAACCAATCAGATTCCACCTTTCATTTTCCAAAGGAGCGGTAAAAAATGAAAGGTGGAATCTGATTGGCCGCTATGGGCAACTCAGCCAGTTCTACTTTACACTGGTTTGATAAATCACCCCCTAAGGGCTTTTCTACAATCATAGAACCATAAGGGCTCATGCACACGGCCGTTGTGCGGCCATTCCGTGCATTGGGGACCACAATTTGTGGTCCCCAATGCACTGGCCACAGCCGTGCACGGCCAGGACAGATCCAGACCCATTCAACGTGATCCATCCGTTCTGCAAAAAAGTAGTGCATGCTTCTGCACCGCATTTCCCGTATTGCGGACCCATTCAAGTGAATGGGTCCGTGATGCAGGATGCACACGGTTGGTGCCCGTGTATTGCGGAGACGCTGTATACGGGCCGTAATACAGCCATGGCCGGGCAACGGCTGTGTGCATGAGCCCTAAGGCTGTATGCGGGTGTATTATGCGGCAGTGCACACATCACCACTGAGATGCACCAAAAACTGTATGTGTCCAGCCTAAACAGTCACTCCCAATTATTCCACCAGACAAGAACATTTTTGGGCATCATAGCCTCTGTGTGGCAGTTGCCCATAGCAACCAGTCAGCCTGCAGCTCAGAGAACATGAACGGGGTTGATTGATTGCCAAGGGCAACTGCTAACAGTCCTCCTAACCGCAGTGAGCGCCTCACACACAGCCATCTGGAGCTGTTGCCGTCTCTCCTCGTATCCCGGCGTGAGCGCGGCGGACCGGACTTCAGCGGTCACCGGGGAGACAGCGTGGAGGAGGGAGAGGAGGGCAGACATGGCACACACCAGGCCAGCCTCAGTTATCACCTCCTGGCCATTCACCTTACTGCCAGGCAGCATAACCACCCTGACCACAGCGCCCCCTGCAGGCAGGCGCTTACGGATATCTCTCAGTATTTCCCGCAGCTGGCCAGCGATCCGGGGCGGCACAGTAAGAATACCAGTCCGGTTGTGGGGAGGCTGTGGCCGGTCTGGGCCCAATTTTTGGCATGTTTTGTCATTGTCATGTTTCGGGGTTCCATGCTGCGAGGCCCCCTGTTTAAAGATATCTCCTCCGTTCACCAGCTCCGCTGGGAAGAGCTCCCGCAGAAAGTTCTCCAGCAGATGCCGGCTCTCCGCCCGGTCTCACAGTTCCCCGACCACCAGGACTTGCTGAGGACACCCAAAGCGCTCCAGCACCTCCCTGAAGCGGCTCTCTGTGCAGTCTCTCGCCATGCCGGCCTTCATCATCCTAGCAGCATCCTGACCTTACAGCCCCGTACACACGATCCACTGCCCGCAGATCAGCAAAGGGTCTAGGTGCAAATGGTGACAAGACAACAAAGTCTAGTCACCATTTTGCAATTCTAAGTCGCATTGGCGACCATTTGGGTCACCATCTAGAGCCCTGTATTCCATTTTTGTGGTACATGTGCCTACAGTCTCATCATTTAGGCCTCAGGCATACAACTATATTTTTCAACCATGTGTTATCTACAAATTTTGCGGCTAGTACAAAAACCCATTAATTTATATGGTGTCATGCGCACATCCATATTTTTTACAGATCCCAATTATACAGCAGGTCCTATGCTTGTGTCTATATTGCGGAGGAGAATGTTCCTTTCTATTGATCAGAGTGAGAAAAATGCAGAGTACACAGGGAGGGTATTTTGTGGATCCATAGTTTGGAGACCGAAATACATACACTGTCGTGTGCATGAGGCCTTATCTACTATCCTCAGATATGGACATGCCTATATAAAAAGGCACTTTCTCATGTTAACCAGTGTCACACGGTCTACAGCCCAGCCACCCACCTGCCATTTATCATCAATTTGCCATGCTTTAATAAAAGCTCTTTTGCTTAAAGGGAACCTGTACTCAACTTTATGCTGACCTCCCTGAGGGCAGCATAAATTAGTGACAGAAATGCTGATGTCAGCGGTGTGTCACTCATGAGCTAAAAGTAAGTGGTTGCTGAGAACCACCATCATAATCATTGCAGCCCAGGACTTGAAAAGAGTTAAATCTCCCTGAGAAGAGTCCTGGTTATTCCTAATCTCCTGCTCTCTCACCCATCTGCTGATGATTGGCAGTTCTCTCCTAGAGAGAGAAAGGGGGAAAACTAGGTAGAAGACGGTCAGTCATCAGCAGGTGGGCAGGAGAGCCAGAATTCATGAATAACCAGGACTCTTCTCAGGTGGCCGGGACTCTTTTCCAAGCCCAGTCTGCAATGATTGTGACGTTGGTTCTCGGCAACCACTTACTTTTAACTTCTAAATGACAGACCGCTGAAATCAACTCACCTGTCTCTACGTTATCCTGCCGTTAGTATGGGCAGCATAAAGTTGATGACAGGTTCCCTTTAAGCTGTTCTGAAATCACCTTTAATAGTGGAACAATACTGTATCATACACACCCCTGCTACTGCAGAACCTCTTTTGAAAACGAAAGCTCAATAAAATTGACTGGTCTGACATGATGCTCCACATTACCTTAGATGTGGGGACCATGTGTGAATCAATTAGTAATGGACATGAAACTCTTCCCTTCAGATTTATTCTTGCTGCAATATTTCAGAAGCAGCAAATCTTTGGTTGTTGCACCAAAAACAAAACATGAAATGTGACATGCAAATAACCCTTAGGGTATTGTACACACTAGAAGTCTGATCAGCACCATGGAAAGCCGGAAGCCTGTGAAGGCGCCCGGTTGCCATGGTAACCACCACCCGCTGCCACAACAGAGCAGCGGGTGATGGTGAGGGAGGGAAGCCCCCTCCCTTTGTGATCCCGTCAAGAATCTGGGGCTGAAAAGGCACAGCAGCCCCCAATGGGAGAGGGAGGGAGCTTTCTCCCTGTTAACCCCTTCCATACAGCGGTCCCTACGGACCGCGGCATGGAAGGGGTTAAACGGCTAACAATTGACCTGCGGTTTGCAGCTATCGCCAATACGGGCCCCCCCCTCAGCATTGTCCCAGGGTGCCTGCTGATTGATTTCAGAAGGCACCTATTTTACGATCACCGCCTGCCGCACGGCGGTGATCGGAAATACACATGACGTACCGTTACGTCATATGTCCTTAAGTAACGGGACATCATGGCGTACCAGTACGTCATGTGTCCCCCAAGAGGTTAATACGCATCATTGTTTAGATACACTGGTATATCTTTCTCAATATATTCTGCATACCCTGATGTTGGACACAACTTTTTTCTTGTATCATCATGTTTTTCTGACAAATTTCCCTTAATACAAAAACAAAATTTAAACTTGGCCAGGCTCTGTAGATGTGCTAAAATAACAAAATAATCCATACTCACCCCTTTTCTCCCTGCTGCTTCCTGTGCCCTTGTTCTGGTCCTCCATGCTGCTGTTTTTTTTCCTGACAGCAGCAGTGACATTCTGTGCACACAGGTCACCGTGCAGTTAATTACTAGCCTCAGCAGTGACATCCCATACACTGCTGAGGCCACCGATTGGTTTCAGCAGTGCCTTGTGTGAATGGAATGTCACTGCTGCAACCAGGAAGATGATGTCAGCGGTGTGAAGGACCACAGCGTAACCAACACAAATTCTCATTTCTGAATCATAAAGAGTTTCTGCAGCAGCAGAGGGGAATATGATGAGGTCCCCAATAATGTGCCCCTACTGTTAATTAACAGGAATATTATAAGCCATCATGAATTTCCATGACCAGTATAAAGCTTGGTGACAATATCTGCATAGGACATTTCCCCCATATACACCTTGTATATCTTACATGCATTTAGCATTTCCAGGGGAGGCAATTCCTCTCCTAGTCTCCAGTCTGGTGGCTCATTTTAGAAAGCATAAAAAAAAAAACAAAAAAAAAAAACTTTACTGTTATTGTCTCTCGTTAGCCAGACATTACTTTCAAAACATGTCATTATAAGATGTAGATTTTTGGTTCTTGAAAAATTTCTTGTTTTAACCACATGTTACCATCTACTGCATCTTCAAGAGTGCAACATGCACGCCATAAAACATTTTTTTTTATTAATGTTAGTGTTAGAAGACGCAATGTGCTATAGACCAGGAATTGTAAGAAAAGCTATGCTATTTTCACTTTTTACACTTCTATCAGCAAGTTTGATAAGAACATATGTGATTGTCTTTTAGGAGCTATATCAAGACATTTGTTTACTCTTACTTCTGGAGCTGGCTAAAAAGCCAACAAAACCCTACGAGTGTGCCCATCCTTACAAATGCAAAAGAATGATGCAGTCAGAAAATCTTTAGACCCTTTCACTTTTTTCAAATTTTATTATGTTCCGGCCTTGTGCTAAAATAATAAAAATAAAAAAATTTCCCCATCATTCTGCACTCAATACTCCATAATCAGAAAATAAAACCGAGGGGGTCATTTACAAAGCTGAAATACACTTAAATTACACGTATTTCAGGCGCAGATGGCGGTGCAATGGTTAGTTGCACTACTATCTGCGAACTTCGCCCCGCTCCAGCCAGGTCTAAAATTGTGGACGTGGAAGGGGGACGGTTTGGCAGGTCCGTCTCATTCATCATTTTCTACAACAGTTTTAGGCGTAGAAAATCAACTAAATGTAAGACAGCTCGGAAGTTATCCTACATTTAGAACTAGCTCTGCATGCGCTGAAATTATGGAGAGGCCTGCGCCTCTTCATAACTTCGGCAGATCCTCCGCTCCACACAGGCATTAAAGCTCCTGCAATCTAGCAGGAGCAGGTCGGGTCCCAGCTGTCAGGCACAAATAAAAATAAAATAAAAAAAATAGTTACAAAAATGTATGCAGTCACTAACAGAAACCATCATTATAGTCGCCCCGTTCGCTCAAACCTATATATGTTCGATATTAAAACGATTGTCACATCGTTGTGACTTCATTGCAATAATTAATTTTTGTGTCAGTTTTAATGTTTAAGAAATAAAAAGCTATAATTATTATTAAAATGTATTTATTTATATTTATTAGCGGTTTTCCTCTAATTAAACATAAAAAAAAAAATCTCCCCCAAAAATTATTTTGGTAGTCAAAAAAGTAAAAAAAGCTGGGGTCACTAAACCACCTTGTACACAAAATCACAAAAAGTTGCCTGGACATTCAAGCCTTTTTTGGGCCCGGTCATGAAAGGGTTAAGACCGTCATCTAAAACGTCGGTCTCAATAACATGTGCCCCCAAATTTTTGGTATTAACAAAGAAAAAATAAAATTTTGCATGGACATAAGTATTCAGTCTCTTTGCTATGACACTCAAAATTTGGCTCTGATATGGTTCTAAGCCTTGATTGGAGTCCACCTGTGGTAAATTCAGTTGACTGTATGAGATCTTGGATATGGAACAAGAGATGACTTCCTAGAGACGACCACACCCCAAAACTAAGTAACTGGGGGAGAAAGGCCTTGGTAAATGATGTGACCAAGAACCCAGTGGTCCGTCTGGCAGAGTTTCAAAGATCCTGAGTGCAGATGGGAGAAAGTTCCAGAAGGTCAACCAGCAATCCACCAATTTCGGCTTTCTGACAAAGAGGTCAGAAAGAAGCCTCTCATCAGTAAGACAAATATAAGCCAATCTGGAGTTTGAAGTACCTAAAGGATTCTCAGACTGATTTATTAATGATCTTGTAGAAGGCTTGCATAGTAAAGTATCAATTTTCGCAGATGACACTAAACTGTGTAAAGTAATTAACACTGAAGAGGACAGTATACTACTACAAAGGGATTTGGATAGATTGCAGGCTTGGGCAGATAAGTGGCAGATGAGGTTTAACGCTGACAAATGTAAAGTTGTGCACATGGGAAGGAATAATGCAAGTCACCCGTACATACTAAATGGTAAAACACTCGGTAACACTGACATGGAAAAGGATCTAGGAATTTTAATAAACAGCAAACTAAGCTGCAAAAACCAGTGTCAGGCAGCTGCTGCCAAGGCCAATAAGATAGTGGGTTGCATCAGAAGGGGCATAGATGCCCGTGATAAGAACATAGTCCTACCACTTTACAGATCGCTAGTCAGACCACACATGGAGTACTGTGTACAGTTCTGGGCTCCTGTAAACAAGGCAGACATAGCAGAGCTGGAGAAGGTCCAGAGGAGGGCAACTAAAGTAATAACTGGAATGGGGCAACTACAGTACCCTGAAAGATTATCAAAATTAGGGTTATTCGCTTTAGAAAAAAGATGACTGAGGGGAGATCTAATTAATATGTATAAATATATCATGGGTCAGTACAGAGATCTATCCAATCATCTATTTATCCCCAGGACTGTGACGAGGGGAGATCCTCTGCGTCTGGAGGAAAGAAGGTTTGTACACAAACATAGAAAAGGATTCTTTACGGTAAGAGCAGTGAGACTATGGAACTCTCTGCCTGAGGAGGTGGTGATGGTGAATACAATAAAGGAATTCAAGAGGGGCCTGGATGTATTTCTGGAGTGTAATAATATTACAGGCTATAGCTACTAGAGAGGGGTCGTTGATCCAGGGAGTTATTCTGATTGCCTGATTGGAGTCGGGAAGGAATTTTTTATTCCCCTAAAGTGGGGAAAATTGGCTTCTACCTCACAATTATTTTTTTGCCTTCCTCTGGATCAACTTGCAGGATAACAGGCCGAACTGGATGGACAAATGTCTTTTTTTCGGCCTTATGTACTATGTTACTAGAAACAAAACCTTTCTGGTTTGATGAAACCAAGATTTAACTTTGCCTCAGTTCTAAGTGTCATATCTGGAGGTAACCAGACACTGAACTTCAACTGCCCAATTCAGTGGCTGGGAAAGGGAGACTGGTCAGGGTTGAGGTAAAGCTGAATGGGGAACAGTACATAGATATTCTTGATGAAAACCTGGTCCAGAGTGCACTTGACCTCAAACTGGACCAAAGGTTCATCATCCAACAAGACAATGACCCTAAGCACACAGCCAAGACAACACAGGAGTGGCTTAGGGACAACTCTGTGTATGTCCTTGAGAGAGAGCAAGCCAGAGCCCTGACTCAAACATCTCTGGACAGACCTGAAAATGGCCGTTTGCTGATGGTCCCCATTCAACCTGATAAAGCTTGAGAGGATCTGCAGAGAAGAATGACAGAAAATCCCCAAATTCAGGTGTGCAAGTGTTACAGGTGCCAGGAGATCAGAGAGATTGGCAACACGTGGGTTAATCCGACTTGTTCCTTGTGGATCATTTCTGTCTGTGTTTTGGCAATGACCACACCTCTTGCAGGTGTTGTTGGTTTGGTCATTTAGCTTCCCCTATTTATTACTGCTTACCTCTTCTGGGGGTGTGGTTTATAGCTTCAGCTTCTGGACTATGGCCTTCTGGTTGTTGGATCTCTGTTGCGCTCCTAGCACTGCCTTTGCTCCATGTGAAGTTAAGCGTCGTCTTCCCTATTTGTATTTTGCTTGTTGAATTTCCCTGTCTTTTAGGATCTGAGGGAGACTCCTGTTCATCCTTCTGGTGGAGGAATAGGTTGCATCAAGTCCTGTCACTATACCAGGGCCCTACAGGGTGTGTTAGGTCTCTAGGTTCCAGTGTAGTGAACTTTCCTACCATCGAGGAAGTCAGGACTTGGATTAGGGCTGTTCTAGGAGGTGACCGTCTCCTTTTCCCTAGTTTCCAGGCCCAGTTCCTGTCCCCTTTCCTCTTGTGCTCAGTGTGGAGTTTTCCACCCACACCAGGCATCCGTGAAAGTTTTGATTGTTGGGAGTCAAAGCAAGGAGAGAGAAGTGCTTGCTCCTCTGCAGGAAACAGAATCAAGACAAGCGCATAGACTTTCTAATGCAGGGGTGCACAACCTGCGGCCCACAGGCCGCATGCGGCCCCCAGATCCAAGGTGTGTGGCCCCCATCCTGCTCGGAAGAAAACACAGCTGATCTGCACGGTCTCAGCTATGTTTCTGCTTGGAGAGCCGCACAATTGCAGGATTACAGCTCCTGCACTGTAGCAGGAGCAGGATGGGTCCCCGGCTGTCAGAGACGAGGAGAAGGCAGAAGCAGTGTATCAGCGCTTCTGCCTTCTCCTCACATAGATGAGTGCCGGGTGTCAGGGGCAGAGGACTACAGAGCCTCACCAGCTCTGCGCTGTACAAAGCCTCCCCAGGAGGCTGGCTTTCCCTGTAACTGGGGCTCCTTTGGATGTTCCAGTTACAGTGGAAATAGTGCAAAAAATAAAAAAGTCTGTGTCCTTAAAGGTCTTTTATTGACCTTTTGCGGACAAATTATGTGGCAAATTTTATATATAAAATTTATAAATATAATAAATAAATAGAAAAAAAAATACAAAAAAGGAAAACAATAATAAAAAATAATCAAATAAGTCTTTAAAAATACCTCTTGGGGAACATACAATGCTGCAAAAATATATTAACATTTTTTTTGCAAAAAGATGTTAAATAAGTAAAAGAAAACTATAAAAAGGAAAAAGTGCAAAATAAAATTGTTCACTGTCATTATGTGGCTAAAATATATTTTAAAAATAAATAATAAAGTGACGATAAAAAAAATACAAAATAAAAGGAAAAATGTGCAAAATAAAAAAAAGGTGTCCTCCAAAGGTCTTTTTGTAGCAGATAACTTTTTTTATATAAGAAAAAAATTGTAAAATGCATAAAAAAAAAAAAAAAATGCCCACACCAACCAAAACCATTACAATTATCACCCCATTTATGTGAAACTATTTAATCCAACACATATAGGGAACTAATCATAATAATTTGCATATTTAAATAAGCTATAGTTTGATTAAAAATGACTTTAAAAAAAATAAAAATTAAATTGTACAGTTTCCCCTTAATAAAACTAAAAAAAATATTAAAAAGCCCTGTGTTATGTAATAAAAAGCTGCAAAAGTTATTTTGGTAGTCCCCAAAAAATAAGGATTTGAATCACGTACGCTAAATCACAAAAAAGTCACTGGTCATTAAGGCCTTTTCAGGCCTGGTTATTAACCACTTCAGCCCCGCTAGCTGAAACCCCCTTCATGACCAGAGCACTTTTTACACTTCGGCACTACACTACTTTCACCGTTTATCGCTCGGTCATGCAACTTACCACCCAAATGAATTTTACCTCCTTTTCTTCTCACTAATAGAGCTTTCATTTGGTGGTATTTTATTGCTGCTGACATTTTTACTTTTTTTGTTATTAATCGAAATGTAACGATTTTTTTGCAAAAAAATGACATTTTTCACTTTCAGCTGTAAAATTTTGCAAAAAAAAACGACATCCATATATAAATTTTTCGCTAAATTTATAGTTCTACATGTCTTTAATAAAAAAAAAATGTTTGGGCAAAAAAAAATGGTTTGGGTAAAAGTTATAGTGTTTACAAACTATGGTACAAAAATGTGAATTTCCGCTTTTTGAAGCAGCTCTGACTTTCTGAGCACCTGTCATGTTTCCTGAGGTTCTACAATGCCCAAACAGTAGAAAAACCCCACAAGTGACCCCATTTCGGAAAGTAGACACCCTAAGGTATTCGCTGATGGGCATAGTGAGTTCATAGAACTTTTTATTTTTTGTCACAAGTTAGCGGAAAATGATGATGATTTTTTATTTTTATTTTTTTCTTACAAAGTCTCATATTCCACTAACTTGCGACAAAAAATAAAAAATTCTAGGAACTCGCCATGCCCCTCATGGAATACCTTGGGGTGTCTTCTTTCCAAAATGGGGTCACTTGTGGGGTAGTTATACTGCCCTGGCAATTTAGGGGCCCAAATGTGTGAGAAGAACTTTGCAATCAAAATGTGTAAAAAATGACCGGTGAAATCCGAAAGGTGCACTTTGGAATATGTGCCCCTTTGCCCACCTTGGCTGCAAAAAAGTGTCACACATCTGGTATCGCCGTACTCAGGAGAAGTTGGGGAATGTGTTTTGGGGTGTCATTTTACATATACCCATGCTGGGTGAGAGAAATATCTTGGCAAAAGACAACTTTTCCAATTTTTTTTATACAAAGTTGGCATTTGACCAAGATATTTTTCTCACCCAGCATGGGTATATGTAAAATGACACCCCAAAACACATTGCCCAACTTCTCCTGAGTACGGCGATACCAGATGTGTGACACTTTTTTGCAGCCTAGATGCGCAAAGGTGCCCAAATTCCTTTTAGGAGGGCATTTTTAGACATTTGGATCCCAGACTTCTTCTCACACTTTCGGGCCCCTAAAAAGCCAGGGCAGTATGTGACCCCACTTTGGAAAGAAGACACCCCGAGGTATTCAATGAGGGGCCTGGCGAGTTCATAGAATTTTTTTTTTTTTGCATAAGTTAGCGGATATTGATTTTTTTTGTTTTTTTCTCACAAAGTCTCACTTTCCGCTAACTTAGGACAAAAATTTCAATCATTCATGGACTCAATATGCCCCTCACGGAATACCTTGGGGTGTCTTCTTTCCGAAATGGGGTCACATGTGGGGTATTTATACTGCCCTGGCTTTTTAGGGGCCCTAAAGCGTGAGAAGAAGTCTGGAATATAAATGTCTACGCATTTGGATTCCGTGAGGGGTATGGCGAGTTCATGTGAGATTTTATTTTTTGACACAAGTTAGTGGAATATGAGACTTAGTAAGAAAAAACAAAAACAAACAAAAAATTTCCGCTAACTTGGGCCAAAAAAATGTCTGAATGGAGCATTACAGGGGGGGGGGGGGGGGGGGGGGGGTGATCAATGACAGGGGGGTGATCACCCATATAGACTCCCGGATCACCCCCCTGTAAGGCTCCATTCAGATGTCCGTATGATTTTTACGGATCCATGGATCGGATCCGCAAAACACATGCGGACGTCTGAATGGAGCCTTACAGGGGGGTGATCAATGACAGGGGGGTGATCAATGACAGGGGGGTGATCACCCATATAGACTCCCTGATCACCCCCCTGTAAGGCTCCATTCAGACGTCCGTATGATTTTTACGGATCCATGGATCGGATCCGCAAAACACATGCGGACATCTGAATGGAGCCTTACAGGGGGGTTATCAATAACAGGGGGTGATCAGGGTGATCACCCCCCTGTCACTGATCACCCCCCCTGTAAGGCTCCATTCAGACGTCCGTATGATTTTTACGGATCCATGGATGCATGGATCGGATCCGCAAAACACATGCGGACGTCTGAATGGAGCCTTACAGGGGAGTTATCAATGACAGGGGGTGATCAGGGTGATCACCCCCCTGTCACTGATCACCCCCCCTGTAAGGCTCCATTCAGACGTCCGTATGATTTTTACGGATCCATGGATACATGGATCGGATCCGCAAAACACATGCGGACGTCTGAATGGAGCCTTACAGGGGAGTTATCAATGACAGGGGGTGATCAGGGTGATCACCCCCCTGTAAGGCTCCATTCAGACGTCCGTATGATTTTTACGGATCCATGGATCGGATCCGCAAAACACACGCGGACGTCTGAATGGAGCCTTACAGGGGGGGTTATCAATGACAGGGGGTGATCAGGGTGATCACCCCCCTGTCACTGATCACCCCCCCTGTAAGGCTCCATTCAGACGTTCGGATGATTTTTACGGATCCATGGATACATGGATCGGATCCGCAAAACACATGCGGACGTCTGAATGGAGCCTTACAGGGGGGTGATCAATGACAGGCGGGTGATCAATGACAGGGGGTGATCAGGGAGTGTATATGGGTGATCACCCCCCTGTAAGGCTCCATTCAGACGTCCGCATGTGTTTTGCGGATCCGATCCATGTATCCATGTATCCGTAAAAATCATGCGGACGTCTGAATGGAGCCTTACAGGGGGGTGATCAATGACAGGGGGTGATCAGGGAGTGTATATGGGTGATCACCCGCCTGTCATTGATCACCCCCCTGTAAGGCTCCATTCAGACGTCCGCATGTGTTTTGCGGATCCGATCCATGTATCCGTGGATCCGTAAAAATCATACGGACGTCTGAACGGAGCCTGACAGGGGGGTGATCAGTGACAGGGGGGTGATCAGGGAGTTTATATGGGGTGATCATGGGTGATCAGGGGTTCATAAAGGGTTAATAAGTGACGGGGGGGGGGTGTAGTGTAGTGTTTGGGTGCGACTTTACTGACCTACCTGTGTCCTCTGGTGGTCGATCCTAACAAAAGGGACCACCAGAGGACCAGGTAGCAGGTATATTAGACGCTGTTATCAAAACAGCGTCTAATATACCTGTTAGGGGTTAAAAAAAATCAGATCTCCAGCCTGCCAGCGAGCGATCGCCGCTAGCAGGCTGGAGATCCACTCGCTTACCTTCCGTTCCTGTGTGCGCGCGTTCACAGGAAATCCCGGCCCTCGCGAGATGACGCGTATATGCGTCGTCGTGCGCAGGGCTGCCGCCTCCGGACCGCACATCTGCGTTAGGCGGTCCGGAGGCGGTTAAAGGGTTAACCAATAAGTGCTTTCTTGGCTAATGAGGCCTCATACACACGACCGTACCTTTTATTTTGGTCCGCAGGACACCAGCCATGTGTGTTCTGCATTTTGCAGAACGGAGTAAGTCCGTGTGCTGTCCGTATCTTTTGCGGCCCCGTTGAAGCGAATAGGTCTGCATCCGAGCCACATAAAAAAAATGTGGATCAGGTGCGGACTAAAATAATGGCCGTGTGCGTGAGGCTTCAGGGAAAATGCTTACTGGTTATTGCAGGGCACCTACAGTATATCTGAGGGGGGAAAGGTGGTAATAACCAGTGAGCGCCGTCCTCTGCAGTGAAGTAAAGCACTCATTTGTGAATAGGAGGCAGGAAGGAAACATCACCACTTAAAGGAGTTTCCTAGTTAAAATGATTTTTAACAAGTTCCTGCAGCATGATCCTTGAAACTGAAGATTTCTACTTTCCTGCTCCATGCTGCTCTCGCTGTCTCCATCCTCTTGTCTGTGCATTAGGGACCGCAATTTGCGGTAACCAATGCATGGGCAATGTCCATGCGGCGGCTGGGACGGATCGAGACCCATTCAACATGAATGGGTTTGTGATCCGTCCCCACCGTAAACAAAGTTATATTTGTTTGCGGTGTGGAGGCATGGACAGAAACACCACGGAAGCACTCCGTAGTGCTTCCGTTCCGCATCTCCGCGACCAGTGCCCGTGTATTGCGGACCCGCCATATGAGGGCCACAATACGGCCACAAGCACACGGTTGTGTGCAAGGGGCCTTTAGCGGTGAAACTCTGCTTGTGGCCACATCACTACTGAAGCCAGTCATTAGCTGGAGTGGTGCAAATGACTATGCCCCTATCCAACCGGATGTAAACAGCGCCAGAACCAGAAGATGGAGACAGCGGGAGAGGCAGGGAGAGTATGAATCTTCTCTCAGGCCCATGCTGCAGAAACATGTTAATAATGATTTTTTACCAGGAAATCTCTAAGCCCCTGTTACACAGCACGACAAGTACAATTACTGGGAACAAGTGTTTATAGGAACGCTCATTCCTGATATCTGGCCGATATAATCGTGCCGCTGATCAGCGGATAAACAAAGAATTGCTCGTTTGACGGCTGATTCGCATATTTTATCAGGGCTGAAAGATGTACAATTATCGTCAGCACATCTCACCGTGTAATCAGGAATGTGCTGCCGATAATCGATAGAAGTGAATGAGGGAGGAATGACTGTGGTCGTGATCATTAGCCTGTGTAATAGGCTGATGCAAACGAGCTCCTTGAAATAGTGCGATGTGACAATGCGACCCCCAGACCAAAAAAGGTTGTGCACCCCTGTTCTAATGGGTCCGTCTTGCTTCCTCTCCTGCAGTGAGGGGACAGAGTGTCATATGCGAGGGATTAACTCTCCTGGTTCTAGCGATCAGTGAGGGTCTCAGCACCCATACCCATCGTCCAAAAGTTTTTATATGTCTTAGCGATTCACTGATCCTTTGACGTGCAACCGGCTTTTTTTTTTTTTTTTTTTGTAATGTGTAGAGGCAGTGCAAACAAATAAATAACTTCTGCTCACCCTAACATGCCATGGCCGTGAACGGAAACCTCAGACCAGGGAACAATCCAGCCAAAGTGCAAAAATGCGAAAATTCCAGCAATTAGGCCACTGTTAAAGGATAACTGTCTTTTTTTTTTTTTTGGAGTATTGGATAGTGGTGAATAATATCTCCTTGGTGGCCCTATTTCAACTTTTCACTGTGTATTCAATTACACCTTAATTCCACAGTTTAGTTCCCTGTACTGCCTACATTTACCTGTACTTAAAATCAGGTTGCTATGCAGGGTCCATCTATGGTCCCTTTCACATGAGCGAGTATTCCGCGCGGGTGCGATGCGTGAGTTGAACGCATTTCACCCGCACTGAATCCTGACCCATTCATTTCTATGGGGCTGTTCACATGAGCGGTGATTTTCACGCATCACTTATGCGTTACGTGAAAATCGCAGCATGCTCCTCTTTGTGCGTTGCAGGTGCGATAATCCACGCAATGCAGGCCCCATAGAAGTGAATGGGGTTGCGTGAAAATCGCAAGCATCCGCAAGCAAGTGCAGGATGCGGTGCGATTTTCACGCATGGGTTCTAGGTGACAGTCTATTCACTGTATTATTTTCCCTTATAGCATGGTTATAAAGGGAAAATAATAGCATTCTGACAACAGAATGCATAGTATAATAGTGCTGGAAGAGTTAAAAAAAATAAAAAGTTAACTCACCTTATCCTCTTGATCGCGTAGTTCCCGATCTGTTCTTTACTAGCTGTGGGCTAAAGGACCTGTGGTGACGTCAGATCACATGCTCCATCACCATGGTGATGGACCATGTGATTGGAGCATGCGATCTGACGTCACCACAGGTCATTTAGCCCACAGCTAGTAAAGAACAGACCGGGAACTACGCGATCAAGAGGATAAGGTGAGTTAACTTTATTTTTTTAACCCTTCCAGCACTATTATACTATGCATTCTGTAGTCAGAATGCTATTATTTCCCCTTATAACCATGTTATAAGGGAAAATAATAAAATTTTCAGAACATCAATCCCAAGCCCGAACTTCTGTGAAGAAGTTCGGGTTTGGGTACTGTAACGGACCGTTTCAGCAGACAAGGGGTTAAAATCCGTTTAGGCTCCGGTCAAGCTACATCAGTTTTATCCTTCTGTTCCCAATACATGTTGGCGATGCCACGATGCAGTGGGCTCCATGCTCCACATCTGGTGGGACTGTCCTGGGGTTGCCCCTCTGTGGCAGGATGTTTTTGCTCTGCATAACGCTTTGTACCGGACCTCTATAGCACCGTCTCCTCAGATAGCTCTACTCTCTATCTACTCGGGTAGAATTCAACTTGTTAAGAAAGGTGCCCTTAGGCTGTTTGTGCAGGCTGTAAGGCAGATCATACCGCGTAAGTGGAAATCAGCAGATAGCCTGAGGAGATCTACCTGGGTCCACGCTATGGACACTCTGGTCCGGATGGAGGAGCTGAGAGCTGAGGCCCACAATCAGGCGTGTCCATACTCGCAAACATGGGACCCTTGGCTGCAATTCAGAAGCTCTCCTCGATTTCACACTTGGCTAGAAACTGGTTGTTGTATCTGGTGAAGTTCAGGTTTCTTTTCTTCACATGCCCTCGCCCCCCCCCCCCCTCCTCCCCTGTATCTCCTTACCCCCTGTTTTTCAGCCCTTGTCGTGGTCTTATTTGTTCGGAGTCGTCACACTTATTGGCATATTTATGATAGTCATGTTTCCTTCATAATTGGGCTCAGGCCATATTGCCCTTTTCCTCACTTGCGTGACTTTGTAACTCCTTTTCATTTTTGCTTCAATAAATATGATTGAACCATAAAATCCGTTTAGGCGATATGCCCCTTTCTGAGAGACAGGCACAGCTACTGCAGAACACCAAACTCCCGAACTGGATACAAAATAGCACTCGAAACTGGAACCTCACGAATAGCTGCTAGCAGACGAACAGGAAAAGCATACGATCAGCTTGCACTCCTGGCAATCAGTCTCTAACAGCATACAGGGAATCCCCCCAATAACGAGACAAGGCTCCGTGTTGAGGGTCCAGCAGTGGTCTGACGTGCTGGCACACCCAGCCTGGTTTTTATTACAGTTGTTGCAAATACAGGACAGATACAACACATCCCCACAATGCATCATGGTTTCCTCCTCTCTGTCCCGGAGACAACCGAAGAGCAATCCAATTATCTCTCAGTACAAAGGGAAGTCGCCAATACACATGTGGAGACAACAGGACAGACATCACCATTTAAACACACAATGGGACAATGGAACACACCCACACAAAATCCTCCCCTCTGCCAGTGATGATTATTGAACACAATGGCGAATATATTTATCAAAGGCAGAGAAATACAGTTTTATAAAACATATCACAAGAACCCCAAAACATGGAATAACCCCATAACCAATATATCCTCGGAACTGGGGGATCTGGGTGAACCACATATCCAAAATTCACCCACATCCGTTCAGTAGTTTGGAAGATACAGTTTTATGCCAGTTACACCGAAAATATACAAGTTATACAGAAAATAGTCACTAATAAATGTGTCCCCTGTTTGGTAGTTTCCAACTACTGAATGATGTCTCTGTGCACCAAATACAGGCAAGATAGCACCGTGTTGAAAAGTCAGAACAGTGTCTGAGTTAAAATGGCTGCAATCTATTGTTCTCACCATGTGCTTCATCCATTGTTCTCACCATGGGAATAGTAAAATCCAAGCAAGTAAGGCAAATGATGCAATCCAGGGACAGAGGGCTCAGTCCCAAGTGCCTTAAGACCCAATAACTTAAGGGACCATAATCCCAGGGCAGGAGGCTGGCAAACAGCCCCCTCCAAAACACTGTGGCGAGGTTGGCTTCGCCACAGGTACCAAACATGCGCGATTTTTCTCACGCGAGTGCAAAACGCATTACGATGTTTAGCACTCGCGCGGAAAAATGGCGCATTTTCCCGCAACGCACCCGCCTCTTATCCGGGCAAAAAAACATGACGCTCGTGTGAAAGAGGCCTATGTGTTGAAGGAGGACACGGAAGCAAGCAGTGCAGGCTCACATTACTGACAGCCAGGGACTGTAAGTAAATTATTAAAGCCAGGTCCTCCCCAGCAGCTGATAACAGTGCCTGCCTGGGCTGTGTGCACTTCTCCCTGTCCCTGCGCTTGGCAGACGCTCCCTCACTCAGCAGAGCTGGAGAAGTAGAGTTGAAGCAGCGCAGACCAGGGAAGGGAGATCTGCCGTCTGCTCAGTGTATAAATGAAAGCAACATGTGGTAAGAGGACCCCTTTCTGCTGCAGGAGATTAACCCTTTAGGGGGGAGGGCTCTGGTTACTGACACTTTTTGGGGGGCTATTGTTACTGGTTAGTGAGGGCAGGCGGAATTAGCCTCAGGGTGAGGGCAGTGGCGGCCATCTTAACTGAATAGTGAAATCGCAGTTTTATGCAGACTGGTTGCTAAGGGCTGAATCTTATTAAATATGGGTTAAGTCAGTCTAATAGTAACTGATTCTGGAATATCATGTTATTGTAACTACATATATGAAAATTGAAATTAGGGTCTAAGTGTGACAGTTATCCTTTAAAATTCCAGCATTTATTACAAACCGGATTCCAAAAAAGTTGGGACACTAAACAAATTGTGAATAAAAACTGAATGCAATGATGTGGAGATGGCAAATGTCAGTATTTTATTTGTAATAGAACGTAGATGACAGATCAAACGTTTAATCCGAGTAAATGTATCATTTTAAAGGAAAAATACGTTGATTCAAATTTTTATGGTGTCAACAAATCCCCAAAAAGTTGGGACAAGTAGCAATAAGAGGCTTGAAAAAGTACATTTGAGCATAACGAAGAGCTGGAAGACCAATTAACACTAATTAGGTCAATTGGAAACACGATTGGGTATAAAAAGAGCTTCTCAGAGTGGCAGTGTCTCTCAGAAGCCAATATGGGTAGAGAATCACCAATTCCCACAATGTTGCGCAGAAAGATAGTGGAGCAATATCAGAAAGGTGTTACCCAGCGAAAAATTGCAAAGACTTGCATCTATCATCATCAACTGTGCATAACATCATCCGAAGATTCAGAGAATCTGGAACAATCTCTGTGCGTAAGGGTCAAGGCCGTAAAACCATACTGGATGCCCGTGATCTCTGGGCCCTTAAACGACACTGCACCACAAACAGGAATGCTACTGTAAAGGAAATCACAGAATGGGCTCAGGAATACTTCCAGAAACCATTGTCAGTGAACACAATCCACCGTGCCATCCGCCGTTGCCAGCTGAAACTCTACAGTGCAAAGAAGAAGCCATCTCTAAGCAAGATCCACAAGCTCAGGCGTTTTCACTGGGCCAGGGATCATTTAAAATGGAGTGTGGCAAAATGGAAGACTGTTCTGTGGTCAGACGAGTCACGATTCAAAGTTCTTTTTGGAAATCTGGGACGCCACATCATCCGGACCAAAGAGGATAGGGACAACCCAAGCTGTTATCAACGCTCAGTTCAGAAGCCTGCATCTCTGATGGTATGGGGTTGCAGGACTGCGTGTGGCATGGGCAGCTTGCATGTCTGGAAAGGCACCATCAATGCAGAAAAATATATTCAGGTTCTAGAACAACATATGCTCCCATCCAGACGTCATCTCTTTCAGGGAAGACCCTGCATTTTTCAACAAGATAATGCCAGACCACATTCTGCATCAATCACAACATCATGGCTGCGTAGGAGAAGGATCCGGGTACTGAAATGGCCAGTCTGCAGTCCAGATCTTTCACCTATAGAGAACATTTGGCCCATCATAAAGAGGAAGGTGCAACAAAGAAGGCCCAAGACGATTGAACAGTTAGAGGCCTGTATTAGACAAGAATGGGAGAGCATTCCTATTTCTAAACTTGAGAAACTGGTCTCCTCGGTCCCCAGACGTCTGTTGAGTGTTGTAAGAAGAAGGGGAGATGCCACACAGTGCTGAAATCGGCCTTGTCCCAACTTTTTGGGGATTTGTTGACACCATGAAATTCTGATTCAACATATTTTTCCCTTAAAATGGTACATTTTCTCAGTTTAAACTTTTGTTCCATGATTTATGTTCTATTCTGAATAAAATATTAGAAGTTGGCACCTCCACATCATTGCATTCAGTTTTTATTCACGATTTGTATAGTGTCCCAACTTTTTTGGAATCTGGTATGTACATCATCTTAAAATCTATTAGCCGACCGGAGAGCAAAAACAGTCTACGCGTTTTGGCATAAAGTCTTCATCATGACCATAATAAACTAAATAAACGCTGGAATTTTAACAGTGACCTGAATGCTGCATTTTTTGCACTTTGGCTGTGTAGGGGCAGGGATAATTACCATTATTGTAATATACTTTAATTACTGAAATTGTACATTTCTATTAGAAAAAAGTGCCCATTTTGTGCATTAGCAACACCCTTTAACTGTGGAGAAACACTGACTGCTCAGCAGCAGTCATTGTGGAGCGTGTCTCCACAGCTAACAGGCACCTGTCACATTAAACATGTTTTTTGAGCTGTGGGCAGCATGTTACAGAGAAGGAGCTGAGCAGATTGATATATAATTTTATAGAAAAAGATTCAGAAACAAGGTGCAATTTATACAATTATAACTCTGCTCATTCTGGTCTTTGAAGTCCAGGAGGCGGTCCTATTAGTGACTGACAGCTATCTCTGTATACACAGTCATAGAGGGAAGGTCCTTGTGGATCATTTCTGTCTGTGTTTTGGCAATGACCACACCTCTTGCAGGTGTTGTTGGTTTGGTCATTTAGCTTCCCCTATTTATGTTACAGAGAAGGAGCTGAGCAGATGGATATATCATTTTATAGAAAAAGATTCAGAAAAAAAAGGTGTAATTTATACATTTATAACTCTGCTCATTCTGGTCTTTGAAGTCCAGGAGGCGGTCCTATCAGTGATTGACAGCTATCTGTGTATAAACAGTAATAGAGGGAAGGTCCTATCAGTGATTGACAGCTATCTCTGTATACACAGTCATAGAGGGAAGGTTATATCAGTGATTGACAGCTGTCTCTATATACACACAATCATAGAGAGAAGGTCCTATCAGTGACTGACAGCTATCTCTGTACACACAGTCATAGAGGGAAGGTCCTACCAGTGACTGACAGCTATCTCTGTATACACAGTCATAGAGGGAAGGTCCTATCAGTGACTGACAGCTATCTCTATGTACACAGTCATAGAGGGAAGGTTCTATCAGTGATTGACAGCTATCTCTGTATACACAGTCATAGAAGGAAGGCTGTCAGTCACTGGTAGAACCTTCCCTCTATGACTGTGTATACAGAGATAGCTGTCAGTCACTGATAGGACCTTCCTTCTATAACTGTGTATACACAGATAGCTGTCAATCACTGATAGGACCTTCCCTCTATGACTGTGTATACAGAGATAGCTGTCAGTCACTGATAGGACCTTCCCTCTATGACTGTGTATACACAGATAGCTGTCAGTCACTGATAGGACCTTCCCTCTATGACTGTGTATACAGAGACAGCTGTCAGTCACTGATAGGACCTTCCCTCTATGACTGTGTATACACAGACAGCTGTCAGTCACTGATAGGACCTTCCCTCTATGACTGTGTATACAGAGATAGCTGTCAATCACTGATAGGACCTTCCCTCTATGACTGTGTATACAGAGAGAGCTGTCAATCACTGATAGGACCTTCCCTCTATGACTGTGTATACACAGATAGCTGTCAATCACTGACAGGACCTTCCCTCTATGACTGTGTATACAGAGACAGCTGTCAGTCACTGATAGGACCTTCCCTCTATGACTGTGTATACACAGATAGCTGTCAATCACTGATAGGACCGCCTCCTGGACTTCAAAGACCAGAATGAGCAGGGCTATAAATGTATAAATTACAGGTTATACTGAATCTTTTTCCATAAAACTATATATCAATCTGCTCAGCTCCTCCTGCTCCATAAAATGCAGCCTGTGGATTATTTTGCATTTCCATGGCGACAGGTTCCCTATAAGTAAACAGAAGATAGGAAGTGTTGCTAATGCACAAATAGGGCCACTTTTGAGCTATTTTTTCTAATGGTCATGTAAAATTTCAGTAATTAAAGTATAGTACAAATATGGTCAGTATCACTACCCTACACATTACCAGAAAAAAGCAAAAAGTGTTACTATGGCACCCAGGACTATTAAAGTCCTGGTTGCCATAGTAGGAGCGGTGAGCAGGGGAGCGGCATACTTACAGTCCGTGCGGCTCCCGGGGCGCTCCAGAATGACGTCAGAGCGCCCCATGCGCATGGATCACGTACCATGCGATCACGTGATCCATGCGCTTGGGGCGCCCTGACGTCACTCTGGAGCGCCCCGGGAGCCGCACGGATGGTAAGTATGCTGCTCCCCCGCTCCCCACTACACTTTACCATGGCTGCCAGGACTTTAGCATCCCGGCAGCCATGGTAACCATTGAGAAAAAGCTAAACGTCGCATCCGGCAATGCGCCGAAACGACGTTTAGCTTAAGGCCGGATCCGGATCAATGCCTTTCAATGGGCATTAATTCCGGATCCGGCCTTGCGGCAAGTCTTCAGGATTTTTGGCCGGAGCAAAAAGCGCAGCATGCTGCGGTATTTTCTCCGGTCAAAAAACGTTCCGTTCCGGAACTGAAGACATCCTGATGCATCCTGAATGGATTTCACTCGATTCAGAATGAATTAGGATAAAACTGATCAGGATTCTTCCGACATAGAGCCCCGACGACGGAACTCTATGCCGGAAGAAAAGAACGCAGGTGTGAAAGAGCCCTAAGTGCCTAATTAAAGGGCATCTGTCAGCAGCAGATTTGTACCTATGACACTGGCTGACCTGTTACATGTGCGCTTGGCAGCGGGAGGCATCTGTGTTGGTTCCATGTTCGTATGTGTCCACATTGCTGAGAAAAATAATGTTTTAGTGTATGCAAATGAGCCTCTAGGAGCAACAGGGGAGTTGCTTTTACATCAAAATGAAGAGAGAGCGGCAGGTGCAGAGATAGCAGAGCCACTAGGTGTAAGGCTGGGTTCACACCTTTGCGTTTTACAGCGCGTTCAAACGCGCTGTAAAACGCTCAACACATGAAAACCAATGCTTCCCTATGGGAATGGTTCTCACCTGGGCGTTTTACAGCGCGTACGATCGCGCTGTAAAACGCCCGACGCATAATCAAGTACTTGAGCTTCTTTGGGGCGTTTTGACGCGCGTTTGTGGCCATAGGACACTGCAGTCAATCACACAAACGCGCGTCAAACGCGCATTTACTATTACAAAAAACGCGCATAAAAACGCGCGTAAAACGCGTGTTTGAGAAACGCTCAGGTGTGAACCCAGCCTAATGGAAACGCCCCCGCTGCTCCTAGAGGCTCTTTTGTATATATTAGGGTACTTTCACACTTGCAGCAGAGGATTCTGGCAGGCAGTTCCATCGCCGGAACTGCCTACTGGGTTCCGGCAATCTAGACGCAAACAGATGGCATTTGTCAGACAGATCTGGATGCGGATCCGTCTGACAAATACATTGCAATACTGGATCCGTTTCTCCAGTGTCATCCGGAAAAACTGATCTGGTATTTATTTTTTGCATTTTTAAAAGGTCTGCACATGCCGGATCCGTTTTTTGCCGGAACACTTAATGCCGCATCCGGCACTAATACACTTCAATGTCAATTAATACTGGATCCAGCATTCTGGCAAGTGTTCAGGATTTTAGGACGGAGAGAAAACTGCAGCATGCTGCAGTATTTTCTCAGTCCAAAAAATGAAGAGGGACTGAACTGATGCATCCTGAACGGATTGCTCTCCATTCAGAATGCATTAGGATAAAACTGATCAGTTGTTTTCCAGTATCGAGCACCTAGGACAGAACTCAATGCCAAAAACCAAAAATGCGAGTGTGAAAGTACCCTAAAAACTTCATTTTCCTTAGCAATGCAGGTACATATGAACATGGGACCAACACAGATGCCTTCAGCTGCCAAGTGCACATGTAACAGGTCAGTCAGTTTCATAGGGACAAATCTGATGACAGATGTCTTTTAAGCCAGGAAAAATGGGACATCTTATTTTGGTGCTACCAATTTTACCTGGTGTGACCCCATTGTGTAGCAATAACTGCAACTAAACATTTCTGGTAATTGTTGGTTAGTCCTGCACATCAGCTTGGAAGAATCTTCGCCTATTCCTCTGTACAAAACATCGCTCTGCTATGTTGGTGGGTTTCTTCCCATGAACTGCTCGCTTCAGGTTCCTCCACAACATTACTATTGGATTAAGGTCAGGACATTCCACTTGGCCATTCCAAAACTTTAAAGGGAACCTGTCACCGTGATTTTGTGTATAGAGCTGAGGACATGGGCTGCTAGATGGCTGCTAGCAAATCTGCAATACCCAGTCCCCATAGCTCTGTGTGCTTTTATTGTGTAAAAAAACAACGATTTGATACATATGCAAATTACCCTGAGATGAGTCAGGAACAGGACTCATCTCGGGTTAATTTGCATATGTATCAAATCGTGTTACATATATATATAGGGACTAGATATTGTGGATGTGCTAGCGGCCATCTAGCAACCCATGTCCTCAGCTCTATATCCAAAATCTAGGTGACAGGTTCCCTTTAAGGCTAGGTCTACACGACGACATTTGTCGCACGACATTTTGTTGCACCAATGTCGCGCGACAATTTTTATAATGGCAGTCTATGGTGTCTCACTGCAACATGCTGCGACTGCGACAGTCGCAGAAAATCCATTCAAGATGGATTTTTCTGCGACTGTTGCGTCGCAGTATGTCGCATGTTGCAGTGCGACACCATAGACTGCCATTATAAAAATTGTCGCGCGACATTAGTGCAACAAAATGTCGCGCGACAACTGTTGCGCCCTATCTGTCGCGCAACTTTTTGTCGTGCGACAAATGTCGTCGTGTAGACCTAGCCTAACTTTATTCTTCTTTAACCATTCTTTGGTAGAACAACTTGTTTGCTTTCGTTATCTTGCTGCATGACCCATACTCTCTTGAGATTTAACTCACTGACAGATGTCCTGACATTTTCCTTTAGATTTTGCTGGTATTATTCAGAATTAATTGTTCCATCAATGATGGAAAGCTGTCCCAGATGCAGTAGAACAGGCCCCAACCATGATACTACCACCACTCTGTTTCACTGATGGAATGAGGTTTTTATGCTGGAATGCAGTGTTTTCCTTTCACCAAACAGAACACTTCTTTAAATCAAAAAGTTCTATTTTGGACTAATTCGTCCACAAAACATTGTTCCAATTAGGGATCGACCGATTATCGGTTTTACCGATATTATCGGCCGATATTGAGGATTTTGACTGTTATCGGTATCGGCATGTATTTTGCTGATATACCGATAACGTATTGGGAACACAGATCGCGCTGCTGACAGCGCTCTCCGTGTTCCCTCTGCAGCACAGGGGAGAAGGAAGCAGTGTCTCCCTCCCCCTGTGCTGCTGCTGCCGCTGCAGCCAATGGGAGGACAGGGGACAAGAGAAGGGGAGGGGCTGTGGCCACTGCGCCACCAATGAAGAGAAATCTCTCATTCATTCAAATTGAACAGGAGGCGGGAGCTGGCTGCAGGATCACATAGCCGGCTCCCGACCTCTATGAGCTGTAGCTGCGATCCTCGGTTAACCCCTCAGGTGCCGTGGATCGCAGCTACCGCTCATAGAGGTCGGGAGCCGGCTATGTGATTCTGCAGCCAGTTCTCGCCTCCTGTATATGAATAAATTAGAGATTTAACTTCATTGGTGGCGCAGTGAGCCCCCCCCCAAGCCTCCCAGTATATTAATCATTGGTGGCGCAGTGCGCCCCCCACCCCCACATTAAAAACATTGGTGGCGCAGTGCGCCCCCTCCCCCGTATTAATCATTGGTGGTGTAGCGGATCCCCTCTCCCCTGCTCCTCCGATCGGAGCCCCAGCAGTGTAATCCTGGGGCTCCGATCGGTTACCATGGCAGCCAGGATGCTATTGAAGCCCTGGCTGCCATGATAAGCTCCATGCTGCTGTGTGCACAAAGCACAGAGCAGCAGGGACAGTGTGAGCTCCTATTCACCCTGATAGATCTCTATCAGGGTGAATAAGACAAGGGTTCTAGTCCCTAAGGGGGCTAAAAGTTAGAAAATAAAAAAAAGTTAGAAAATGAAAATAAAAACACCAAAATATTAAGTATAAATGAAAAAAAAAGATTTACAAAAAAAAACCAAAAACTACACATTAACAATAAACATTAATTTTCAGCAGATTTGTGTAGGAATTTTATTTATTTTTTTTCAAAAATGAAAATTCCCAGAATATCGGTATAAATTATCGGCTATCGGCCTGAAAGTTCACAAATTATCGGTATTGGTCCTAAAAAAATCAATATCGGTCGATCCCTAGTTCCAATGGCCTTCTGGCTTGTCCAGGTTATCTTTACCACCCAATTAATACCGGACAGAAATAAAATCACAAAGATTGTTGACTCACGTAATGTGAAGCCACTATTATTACCCAAAAATTGAACCACAATCTTCACAAGTGAAAATCAAATAAACTTTATTGACAATAAACTTTATTGTAAAACAATTACATACATTATGATAAAAGGCAGCACAAAAGTGAGATACAAGGATGAGGCCCAAGAGGGGGCTGAGAGGTAAGGGGAAGAAGCCAGATTACTGGCGAAACGGCATTGGGTTAGGAGGTGGCTGAGAGATCGACAGGGTATGAATATTTTTCTTTAATCACCAGCTTTTTGCCCTTACTTCTTGCCTTTGCTGATGCATAGCTTGGGGCTCATAGTGGTTCTGGCGTTTTTTTCTATTTTGTCATTCTGCATCATTCCTTTCCCTGGCCTCTTGGTGTGCTGACCTCTCAGCCCCCTCTTGGGCCTTGTTCCTCATGCTTGTATCTCACTTTTGTGCTGCCTTTTATCATCATGCAGGTTATCTTTAGCAAACTGCAAATGGAAAGCACATTTCTTTTTGAGAGCGGTGGCTTTCTCATTGCAATCCTCCAGTCCTCCTGATGGTGAGCATTATCTAATGTGAGAAAGGCCTTTGTTTGCTTAGAGGGTCCTTTTTGAACTTATGGACGATTACACACCTTGCTCTTGGCATGATCTTTGTTGATCGACCACATCGGGGGAGGATAATAACGGTCTTGAATTTCCTCCATTTGTATAGTCTGTCTGACTATGGATTGGTGGAGTCCAAGCTCTTTAACAATAGTTGTGTAAGCTTTTTTAGCCTGATGAACATAAACAACTCTTCTTCTTAGGTCCTCAGAAATCTCCTTTGTTCATGCCATGATACACATCCACAAGCATGTGTGAAGGTCACTGTACCCACTATACCAACAGAGTCTAATATTGTAGACTGATTAGTTTGATTTGGTTATCTTCAATTTATTTTGAAACTTGTGAAACTCCTAGCGATATGTTACCAATGTTTGAGGAGAGACAGCACTAAGCGGAAAAATGCACAAATAAGCAAAAAAAAAACTCCATGTCAAAGGTAAAATGCAACAATATGTATAAGTACAGCAATATGTAAATCAGCCAGGATTAAGGTTTACCGAAGAGCATACTAAAACTATTAGACACAGAAGCCATATGTTTTCCTATAATACAGTATCAGGATGCAGCCACATATGGCAGGTCTGCTGCAATTTTTCCAGCAGATTTTACAGATTGCGTTAAAAGGTGAGATCCACAACATAAGGTGACAGATTTTAAATACACACCACGTGTCAATTTCTGTAGGGATTTCATTGTGGGAACTTTCCACAGAGTGTGTTTGAAATGATTGAAACTCTCATCAACTATGTTGCTACTGCAAATGCACGCAGACCATGTGTGGCCATACCCTAAAGGCTGCCATACAAATTCAATAGCTGTTGGCCAAACTATCTCTTCTGAGTCCCAACTACCCCCCACACATTGGGCTCGGCTGAACGTGTATTCAATGGAGAGAAGGTTGAAAGCTGCTGCCAGAATAGACGAACGTGTATGGCGGCCTAAATTTGAGGTGCTCTCTATCAGTGATGGACTGAGACTAGCAGACTGGCTCCCATGCACGCACCATGTAGTGTCATTGTCAAAGAGCCACTACTAATAATCCAACAATTTATATTTGAATCATAGCTAAACCACATAGGTTTTCACAGCGGACCCAAAGATCGGTGTCTTAATATGTACAGGTTTTTGGCGCCACCATCTGGTTAAATACGTTGTTACTATAGACCCAAAGAGCACGGTGCCCTTGGGTGGTGATGATATCATGAGCTATGTCTACTCATTACAGGCGTAAAAATGAGTTACGGCCACCTGAGATGTGCGAGTGTGTGTCTGTGGGTTTACTAGCAGTGTGGACAACAGGGATTGTGAAAAGAGTGTTCAGCAAAAATAAATTCTCCATCTGGCTGAGGCTATACCTAGACTTTTTTTTGGTCACACAACGAAAAATCTTCTGGAAATTGCTGTCCTTAGAGAATACATTGAGTAGCTGGAAAATTGCTTTCAAGTAGCTGCAAGTCAGTAACTGGAACAATTTACATGGACACCTTCGGGGCGGTGATTGACAATTTATTTTAGAATTGCATTTTACTCATTTTGGGGGTAAGTCTCTTTTTTTCAATTGGTCTTTAGGCTACTTTCACACTAGCGTTCGGGCGGATCCGTTCAGAACGGATCCGCCCATAATAATGCAGACGGAGGCTCCGTTCAGTACGGATCCGTCTGCATTATTTTAGCAAAAAAAAGCTAAGTGTGGAAATAGCCTGGGACGGATCCGTCCAGACTTTCAATGTAAAGTCAATGGGGGACGGATCCGCTTGAAGATTGAGCCACATTGTGGCATCTTCAAACGGATCCGTCCCCATTGACTTACATTGTAAGTCTGGACGGATCCGCACGCCTCCGCACGGCCAGGCGGACACCCGAACGCTGCAAGCAGCGTTCAGCTGTCCGCCTGTCCGTGCGGAGGCGAGCGGAGCGGAGGCTGAACGCCACCAGACTGATGCAGTCTGAGCGGATCCGCCTCCATTCAGACTGCATCAGGGGTGGACGGCTGCGTTCGGGTCCGCTCGTGAGCTCCTTCAAACGGAGCTCACGAACGGAATACCGAACGCTAGTGTGAAATATTAAACATTTTCAGGCCTGGTTCACATCTCAGTTAGTCACAGAGCAGCCTGGCGGATCTACTTCACCGCCCGATCCCCATTGACTGCAATGAGGACTTGAGGTTATCCGACCGCTTTCCGGCATAAATGCCGGGTTTTGACAGGACAAAAACCGATGCATGCAGCATTTTTTTGTCAGGCAGCCAAAAACGTGAACATAGCCTTAGGCTACATGCACATGACCGTATGTGTTTTACGGTCCGAAAAAAATGTCATCCGTTTTTTTTTTGCGGATCCATTGTAACAATGCCTATCCTTGTCCGCAAAACAGACAAGAATAGGACATGTTCTATCTTTTTTGCAGGGCTACGGAACGGACATACCGATGCGTTTTTTGCGGACCCATTGAAATGAATGGGTCCGCATCCTATCCGCAAAAAAACTAAACAAAAAAAATACGGAACGGACGCAGAAACAAAATACGTTCGTGTGCATGTAGGCTTAGGCTAATTTCACATCATGGTTTAATCTTCTGGTCTGTCAGAAGAAGAAGAAAACTGATTCTTTATTTTGAGCATCAGTTTATGCTATAAATAACTGATGGGTCTTTTTTTGAGCATCAGTTTCGACCAGTTTGTGTTCCTTCTGTCAGACAATTATATTTGATGGGAGAAAAAGTACCATGTGCAAGACTTTCTCCCATCAAAAATAACTGAACTATGACAGTAGTGACACCAACTGATTCATTTATTTATTTCTTTTTTGTATAATTTTTCTGCTCTTCTGACAGATCAAAAGAATGGAAAGCTAAATGGTAACGTTAAATCAGCCTTTCTTTTACTTTGAGCCATTATGCTATGTACCATAACCTGTCCCCTCCCTACATCTGAGCTATCTTCCCGAAACATTCCCACACGCAATCTCCGATCCTCACAAGACCTCCTTCTCTCCTCTCCTCTTATCACCTCTCCCCACAATCGCCTCCAAGACTTCTCCCGTGCATCCCCCACACTCTGGAACTCGCTACCCCAACATATCAGACTCTCACCTACAGTGGAATCCTTCAAAAGAAACCTGAAAACCCACCTCTTCAGACAAGCCTACAACCAGTGACCCTGCTGCCTCTATACCGCCATGACCAACTCAACCCGCACCTACTGTGTCCTTCTCCCATACCATGTAGATTGTAAGCCCTCACGGGCAGGGCCCTCTCCTTCTGTACCAGTTTGTAACTCATCTTGTTTATGCTTAGTGTAATTGTCTGTATTATGTATGTGCACCGCTTATCATATGTACAGCGCTATGGAATGAATGGCGCTTTAATAATAAATAATAATACTGTATATCCCTTATCTTTGAATTACTAACAGCTCATAAACACGTATTTAAGTCATATTCTTATCCGTCAGATATCAGCCTGATATTCAGCAAACTCGCCGCTGTTGGAGGATGTATAGTTGCTAAAAGTGCTACATCAATATTGTCATTATTCAGTAACGATGTATATTACTGAATAAAAGACCTAAATATTGATTTCAGGAGGTAACTCTCGGATTGGAATAATTTCATTCCATAGTCAATACCAGGCTTGATAATTATGTGTTCTTGCATAGCAAGACCACATAATGTTATCTCACATATATATTATTATTCTTATTATTATGTGTTCTTGCATAGCAAGACCACATACTATTATCTCACATATATATTATTATTATGTGTTCTTGCATAGCAAGACCACATACTATTATCTCACATATATATTATTATTCTTATTATTATGTGTTCTTGCATAGCAAGACCACATAATGTTATCTCACATATATATTATTATTATTCTTATTCTTCTTATTCTTATTATAGCCAAATTTGCCACCCTAACTCCTCCCACAGTTTTTACACTACATAGACAAAAATTTACCAAAACGTGCAGATTGTTCCCGATCGGATTGCTATTACTTTGTGGAGCGATCCCACCCCCGGGGCCCCCGTGGCGGGCCCCGGAAGCCCCCTTTTTTCCCATAGACTTTGACAGGGTAAATTTTCAAATCGCTCCCACTCGCCAGGCTTTGATGCTAAAGTCACCAAACTTGGGTCACTTAGTCATGGAGTCAACCCGAAAATTTTGGGCACATTTCGGGGACCCCAAAAAGTGGGCGGGGCCACACAGAACCAATCAAAATTTCCCCATTGACTATAATGAGACTTTCAAATTGCTACTCCTCCCACATTTTTAGGAGTACAAAACTACAAACTTTGCAGACTTGGTCGGCACCCACCCGAGTACCTTGCTTGTGCTTTGTTACCCGATCCCACCCTCCGGGCCCCTGGGACAGGGCCCCCAAAATCCACGTTTTTCCCATTGACTTTGACAGGGAAAATTTTCAAATCGCTCCCAGTCGCACAGATTTGAAACTAAAGTCACCAAACTTGGGTCACTTAGTCATGGGGTCAACCTGAAAATTTCTGTCACATTTTGGGGACATTAAAAAGTGGGCGGAGCTACAAACAACCAATCAGATTTTCCCTATTGTCTTCAATGAGAACATTTTAAATTGCTGCCATTTCAACATTGTTAATGGCAGGGTTGTTAAACTTAATATATTCGGTTAATAGGTGACTAGAATTCAAATGTTTTAAAGTGGGCGGAGTCTACAGCGGCCAATCAAATTTCAGCTATATGTTTTAAATGGAAAATTTAAAAATGCCGCTGCTCTTAGACTGTTAATGGCAGGGTTCTGAAACTTGGCACAGTTGGTCACTGGAGGACTGTGCCAATGTATATCTCATTTTGGGGGACGCTAAAAAGTGGGCGGAGCCACAAACAACCAATCAGATTTTCCCTATTGACTTCAATAAGAAACCTTTAAACAGCTGTCATTCTCACAGCACCCAAACTCGGCAGGGTGGGTCAGTGTGAGACAAAGGTCAAAATTTAGAAAAGTGGGCGGAGTCTACACTCCACCCAGTTACTCCGCCCACTCCAGTTGTAAGCTACTGGTGGAGGCAAGAACACATCACACAATTTCCCCAGAAATTGTACCTTTTCTAGTTCTTCTTATTCTTATTATAGCCAAATTTGCCACCCTAACTCCTCCCACAGTTTTTACACTACATAGACAAAAATTTACCAAAACGTGCAGATTGTTCCCGATCGGATTGCTATTACTTTGTGGAGCGATCCCACCCCCGGGGCCCCCGTGGCGGGCCCCGGAAGCCCCCTTTTTTCCCATAGACTTTGACACGGTAAATTTTCAAATCGCTCCCACTCGCCAGGCTTTGACGCTAAAGTCACCAAACTTGGGTCACTTAGTCATGGAGTCAACCCGAAAATTTTGGGCACATTTCGGGGACCCCAAAAAGTGGGCGGGGCCACACAGAACCAATCAAAATCTCCCCATTGACTTTAATGAGACCTTCAAATTGCTACTTCTCCCACATTTTTAGGAGTACAAATTCCAAACTTTGCAGACTTGGTCGGCACCCACCCAAGTACCTTGCTTTTGCTTTGTTACCCGATCCCACCCTCCGGGCCCCTGGGACAGGGCCCCCAAAATCCAAGTTTTTCCCATTGACTTTGACAGGGACAATTTTCAAATCTCTCCCAGTCGCACAGATTTTAAACTAAAGTCACCAAACTTGGGTCACTTAGTCATGGGGTCAACCTGAAAATTTCTGTCACATTTTGGGGGACATTAAAAAGTGGGCGGAGCTACAAACCACCAATCAGATTTTCCCTATTGACTTCAATGAGAAACTTTTAAATTGCTGTCATTCTCACAGTATTTAAGCCAGAATACCCAAACTAGGCACCGTAGGTCATTGGGTGACTGGGGTCAAAAAAAATTAAAAAGTGGGCGGGGTCTACAACGGCCAATCAAATTTCAGCCATTTGTTTAAATGGGAAAAATTCAAACTGCCGCTGCTCTTAGACTTTTAATGGCAGGGTTCCCGAAACTTGGCACAGTTGGTCACTGGAGGACTGTGCCAATGTATATCTCATTTTGGGGATGCTAAAAAGTGGGCGGAGCCACAAACAACCAATCAGATTTTCCCTATTGACTTCAATAAGAAACCTTTAAACAGCTGTCATTCTCACAACACCCAAACTCGGCAGGGTGGGTCAGTGTGAGACAAAGGTCAAAATTTATAAAAGTGAGCGGAGTCTACACTCCACCCAGTTACTCCGCCCACTCCAGTTGTAAGCTACTGGTGGAGGCAAGAACACATCACACAATTTCCCCAGAAATTGTACCTTTTCTAGTTCTTCTTATTCTTATTATAGCCAAATTTGCCACCCTAACTCCTCCCACAGTTTTTACACTACATAGACAAAAATTTACCAAAACGTGCAGATTGTACCCGATCGGATTGCTATTACTTTGTGGAGCGATCCCACCCCCGGGGCCCCCGTGGCGGGCCCCGGAAGCCCCCTTTATTCCCATAGACTTTGACAGGGTAAATTTTCAAATCGCTCCCACTCGCCAGGCTTTGACGCTAAAGTCACCAAACTTGGGTCACTTAGTCATGGAGTCAACCCGAAAACTTTGGGCACATTTCGGGGACCCCAAAAAGTGGGCGGGGCCACACAGAACCAATCAAAATCTCCCCATTGACTTTAATGAGACCTTCAAATTGCTACTTCTCCCACATTTTTAGGAGTACAAATTCCAAACTTTGCAGACTTGGTCGGCACCCACCCAAGTACCTTGCTTTTGCTTTGTTACCCGATCCCACCCTCCGGGCCCCTGGGACAGGGCCCCCAAAATCCACGTTTTTCCCATTGACTTTGACAGGGACAATTTTCAAATCTCTCCCAGTCGCACAGATTTTAAACTAAAGTCACCAAACTTGGGTCACTTAGTCATGGGGTCAACCTGAAAATTTCTGTCACATTTTGGGGGACATTAAAAAGTGGGCGGAGCTACAAACCACCAATCAGATTTTCCCTATTGACTTCAATGAGAAACTTTTAAATTGCTGTCATTCTCACAGTATTTAAGCCAGAATACCCAAACTAGGCACCGTAGGTCATTGGGTGACTGGGGTCAAAAAAAATTAAAAAGTGGGCGGGGTCTACAACGGCCAATCAAATTTCAGCCATTTGTTTAAATGGGAAAAATTCAAACTGCCGCTGCTCTTAGACTTTTAATGGCAGGGTTCCCGAAACTTGGCACAGTTGGTCACTGGAGGACTGTGCCAATGTATATCTCATTTTGGGGATGCTAAAAAGTGGGCGGAGCCACAAACAACCAATCAGATTTTCCCTATTGACTTCAATAAGAAACCTTTAAACAGCTGTCATTCTCACAGCACCCAAACTCGGCAGGGTGGGTCAGTGTGAGACAAAGGTCAAAATTTATAAAAGTGGGCGGAGTCTACACTCCACCCAGTTACTCCGCCCACTCCAGTTGTAAGCTACTGGTGGAGGCAAGAACACATCACACAATTTCCCCAGAAATTGTACCTTTTCTAGTTATTATGTGTTCTTGCATAGCAAGACCACATAATGTTATCTCACATATATATTCTTATTCTTATTCTTATTATTATAGCCAAATTTGCCACCCTAACTCCTCCCACAGTTTTTACACTACATAGACAAAAATTTACCAAAACGTGCAGATTGTACCCGATCGGATTGCTATTACTTTGTGGAGCGATCCCACCCCCGGGGCCCCCGTGGCGGGCCCCGGAAGCCCCCTTTTTTCCCATAGACTTTGACAGGGTAAATTTTCAAATCGCTCCCAGTCGCACAGATTTTAAACTAAAGTCACCAAACTTGGGTCACTTAGTCATGGAGTCAACCCGAAAACTTTGGGCACATTTCGGGGACCCCAAAAAGTGGGCGGGGCCACACAGAACCAATCAAAATCTCCCCATTGACTTTAATGAGACCTTCAAATTGCTACTTCTCCCACATTTTTAGGAGTACAAATTCCAAACTTTGCAGACTTGGTCGGCACCCACCCAAGTACCTTGCTTTTGCTTTGTTACCCGATCCCACCCTCCGGGCCCCTGGGACAGGGCCCCCAAAATCCACGTTTTTCCCATTGACTTTGACAGGGACAATTTTCAAATCTCTCCCAGTCGCACAGATTTTAAACTAAAGTCACCAAACTTGGGTCACTTAGTCATGGGGTCAACCTGAAAATTTCTGTCACATTTTGGGGGACATTAAAAAGTGGGCGGAGCTACAAACCACCAATCAGATTTTCCCTATTGACTTCAATGAGAAACTTTTAAATTGCTGTCATTCTCACAGTATTTAAGCCAGAATACCCAAACTAGGCACCGTAGGTCATTGGGTGACTGGGGTCAAAAAAAATTAAAAAGTGGGCGGGGTCTACAACGGCCAATCAAATTTCAGCCATTTGTTTAAATGGGAAAAATTCAAACTGCCGCTGCTCTTAGACTGTTAATGGCAGGGTTCCCGAAACTTGGCACAGTTGGTCACTGGAGGACTGTGCCAATGTATATCTCATTTTGGGGATGCTAAAAAGTGGGCGGAGCCACAAACAACCAATCAGATTTTCCCTATTGACTTCAATAAGAAACCTTTAAACAGCTGTCATTCTCACAGCACCCAAACTCGGCAGGGTGGGTCAGTGTGAGACAAAGGTCAAAATTTATAAAAGTGGGCGGAGTCTACACTCCACCCAGTTACTCCGCCCACTCCAGTTGTAAGCTACTGGTGGAGGCAAGAACACATCACACAATTTCCCCAGAAATTGTACCTTTTCTAGTTATGTGTTCTTGCTTAGCAAGACCACATATTGTTATCTCACATATATATTATTATGTGTTCTTGCATAGCAAGACCACATACTATTATCTCACATATATATTCTTATTATGTGTTCTTGCATAGCAAGACCACATAATGTTATCTCACATATATATTATTATGTGTTCTTGCATAGCAAGACCACATACTGTTATCTCACATATATATTATTCTTATTATTATGTGTTCTTGCATAGCAAGACCACATACTATTATCTCACATATATATTATTATTATTATTATTATTATTATAGCCAAATTTGCCACCCTAACTCCTCCCACAGTTTTTACACTACATAGACAAAAATTTACCAAAACGTGCAGATTGTACCCGATCGGATTGCTATTACTTTGTGGAGCGATCCCACCCCCGGGGCCCCCGTGGCGGGCCCCGGAAGCCCCCTTTTTTCCCATAGACTTTGACAGGGTAAATTTTCAAATCGCTCCCACTCGCCAGGCTTTGACGCTAAAGTCACCAAACTTGGGTCACTTAGTCATGGAGTCAACCCGAAAACTTTGGGCACATTTCGGGGACCCCAAAAAGTGGGCGGGGCCACACAGAACCAATCAAAATCTCCCCATTGACTTTAATGAGACCTTCAAATTGCTACTTCTCCCACATTTTTAGGAGTACAAATTCCAAACTTTGCAGACTTGGTCGGCACCCACCCAAGTACCTTGCTTTTGCTTTGTTACCCGATCCCACCCTCCGGGCCCCTGGGACAGGGCCCCCAAAATCCACGTTTTTCCCATTGACTTTGACAGGGACAATTTTCAAATCTCTCCCAGTCGCACAGATTTTAAACTAAAGTCACCAAACTTGGGTCACTTAGTCATGGGGTCAACCTGAAAATTTCTGTCACATTTTGGGGGACATTAAAAAGTGGGCGGAGCTACAAACCACCAATCAGATTTTCCCTATTGACTTCAATGAGAAACTTTTAAATTGCTGTCATTCTCACAGTATTTAAGCCAGAATACCCAAACTAGGCACCGTAGGTCATTGGGTGACTGGGGTCAAAAAAAATTAAAAAGTGGGCGGGGTCTACAACGGCCAATCAAATTTCAGCCATTTGTTTAAATGGGAAAAATTCAAACTGCCGCTGCTCTTAGACTGTTAATGGCAGGGTTCCCGAAACTTGGCACAGTTGGTCACTGGAGGACTGTGCCAATGTATATCTCATTTTGGGGATGCTAAAAAGTGGGCGGAGCCACAAACAACCAATCAGATTTTCCCTATTGACTTCTATAAGAAACCTTTAAACAGCTGTCATTCTCACAGCACCCAAACTCGGCAGGGTGGGTCAGTGTGAGACAAAGGTCAAAATTTATAAAAGTGGGCGGAGTCTACACTCCACCCAGTTACTCCGCCCACTCCAGTTGTAAGCTACTGGTGGAGGCAAGAACACATCACACAATTTCCCCAGAAATTGTACCTTTTCTAGTTCTTCTTATTCTTATTATAGCCAAATTTGCCACCCTAACTCCTCCCACAGTTTTTACACTACATAGACAAAAATTTACCAAAACGTGCAGATTGTGCCCGATCGGATTGCTATTACTTTGTGGAGCGATCCCACCCCCGGGGCCCCCGTGGCGGGCCCCGGAAGCCCCCTTTTTTCCCATAGACTTTGACAGGGTAAATTTTCAAATCGCTCCCACTCGCCAGGCTTTGACGCTAAAGTCACCAAACTTGGGTCACTTAGTCATGGAGTCAACCCGAAAACTTTGGGCACATTTCGGGGACCCCAAAAAGTGGGCGGGGCCACACAGAACCAATCAAAATCTCCCCATTGACTTTAATGAGACCTTCAAATTGCTACTTCTCCCACATTTTTAGGAGTACAAATTCCAAACTTTGCAGACTTGGTCGGCACCCACCCAAGTACCTTGCTTTTGCTTTGTTACCCGATCCCACCCTCCGGGCCCCTGGGACAGGGCCCCCAAAATCCACGTTTTTCCCATTGACTTTGACAGGGACAATTTTCAAATCTCTCCCAGTCGCACAGATTTTAAACTAAAGTCACCAAACTTGGGTCACTTAGTCATGGGGTCAACCTGAAAATTTCTGTCACATTTTGGGGGACATTAAAAAGTGGGCGGAGCTACAAACCACCAATCAGATTTTCCCTATTGACTTCAATGAGAAACTTTTAAATTGCTGTCATTCTCACAGTATTTAAGCCAGAATACCCAAACTAGGCACCGTAGGTCATTGGGTGACTGGGGTCAAAAAAAATTAAAAAGTGGGCGGGGTCTACAACGGCCAATCAAATTTCAGCCATTTGTTTAAATGGGAAAAATTCAAACTGCCGCTGCTCTTAGACTGTTAATGGCAGGGTTCCCGAAACTTGGCACAGTTGGTCACTGGAGGACTGTGCCAATGTATATCTCATTTTGGGGATGCTAAAAAGTGGGCGGAGCCACAAACAACCAATCAGATTTTCCCTATTGACTTCTATAAGAAACCTTTAAACAGCTGTCATTCTCACAGCACCCAAACTCGGCAGGGTGGGTCAGTGTGAGACAAAGGTCAAAATTTATAAAAGTGGGCGGAGTCTACACTCCACCCAGTTACTCCGCCCACTCCAGTTGTAAGCTACTGGTGGAGGCAAGAACACATCACACAATTTCCCCAGAAATTGTACCTTTTCTAGTTATGTGTTCTTGCATAGCAAGACCACATACTGTTATCTCACATATATATTCTTATTCTTATTCTTATTCTTATTATTATAGCCAAATTTGCCACCCTAACTCCTCCCACAGTTTTTACACTACATAGACAAAAATTTACCAAAACGTGCAGATTGTACCCGATCGGATTGCTATTACTTTGTGGAGCGATCCCACCCCCGGGGCCCCCGTGGCGGGCCCCGGAAGCCCCCTTTTTTCCCATAGACTTTGACAGGGTAAATTTTCAAATCGCTCCCAGTCGCACAGATTTTAAACTAAAGTCACCAAACTTGGGTCACTTAGTCATGGAGTCAACCCGAAAACTTTGGGCACATTTCGGGGACCCCAAAAAGTGGGCGGGGCCACACAGAACCAATCAAAATCTCCCCATTGACTTTAATGAGACCTTCAAATTGCTACTTCTCCCACATTTTTAGGAGTACAAATTCCAAACTTTGCAGACTTGGTCGGCACCCACCCAAGTACCTTGCTTTTGCTTTGTTACCCGATCCCACCCTCCGGGCCCCTGGGACAGGGCCCCCAAAATCCACGTTTTTCCCATTGACTTTGACAGGGACAGTTTTCAAATCTCTCCCAGTCGCACAGATTTTAAACTAAAGTCACCAAACTTGGGTCACTTAGTCATGGGGTCAACCTGAAAATTTCTGTCACATTTTGGGGGACATTAAAAAGTGGGCGGAGCTACAAACCACCAATCAGATTTTCCCTATTGACTTCAATGAGAAACTTTTAAATTGCTGTCATTCTCACAGTATTTAAGCCAGAATACCCAAACTAGGCACCGTAGGTCATTGGGTGACTGGGGTCAAAAAAAATTAAAAAGTGGGCGGGGTCTACAACGGCCAATCAAATTTCAGCCATTTGTTTAAATGGGAAAAATTCAAACTGCCGCTGCTCTTAGACTGTTAATGGCAGGGTTCCCGAAACTTGGCACAGTTGGTCACTGGAGGACTGTGCCAATGTATATCTCATTTTGGGGATGCTAAAAAGTGGGCGGAGCCACAAACAACCAATCAGATTTTCCCTATTGACTTCAATAAGAAACCTTTAAACAGCTGTCATTCTCACAGCACCCAAACTCGGCAGGGTGGGTCAGTGTGAGACAAAGGTCAAAATTTATAAAAGTGGGCGGAGTCTACACTCCACCCAGTTACTCCGCCCACTCCAGTTGTAAGCTACTGGTGGAGGCAAGAACACATCACACAATTTCCCCAGAAATTGTACCTTTTCTAGTTATTCTTATTCTTATTATAGCCAAATTTGCCACCCTAACTCCTCCCACAGTTTTTACACTACATAGACAAAAATTTACCAAAACGTGCAGATTGTACCCGATCGGATTGCTATTACTTTGTGGAGCGATCCCACCCCCGGGGCCCCCGTGGCGGGCCCCGGAAGCCCCCTTTTTTCCCATAGACTTTGACAGGGTAAATTTTCAAATCGCTCCCAGTCGCACAGATTTTAAACTAAAGTCACCAAACTTGGGTCACTTAGTCATGGAGTCAACCCGAAAACTTTGGGCACATTTCGGGGACCCCAAAAAGTGGGCGGGGCCACACAGAACCAATCAAAATCTCCCCATTGACTTTAATGAGACCTTCAAATTGCTACTTCTCCCACATTTTTAGGAGTACAAATTCCAAACTTTGCAGACTTGGTCGGCACCCACCCAAGTACCTTGCTTTTGCTTTGTTACCCGATCCCACCCTCCGGGCCCCTGGGACAGGGCCCCCAAAATCCACGTTTTTCCCATTGACTTTGACAGGGACAATTTTCAAATCTCTCCCAGTCGCACAGATTTTAAACTAAAGTCACCAAACTTGGGTCACTTAGTCATGGGGTCAACCTGAAAATTTCTGTCACATTTTGGGGGACATTAAAAAGTGGGCGGAGCTACAAACCACCAATCAGATTTTCCCTATTGACTTCAATGAGAAACTTTTAAATTGCTGTCATTCTCACAGTATTTAAGCCAGAATACCCAAACTAGGCACCGTAGGTCATTGGGTGACTGGGGTCAAAAAAAATTAAAAAGTGGGCGGGGTCTACAACGGCCAATCAAATTTCAGCCATTTGTTTAAATGGGAAAAATTCAAACTGCCGCTGCTCTTAGACTGTTAATGGCAGGGTTCCCGAAACTTGGCACAGTTGGTCACTGGAGGACTGTGCCAATGTATATCTCATTTTGGGGATGCTAAAAAGTGGGCGGAGCCACAAACAACCAATCAGATTTTCCCTATTGACTTCAATAAGAAACCTTTAAACAGCTGTCATTCTCACAGCACCCAAACTCGGCAGGGTGGGTCAGTGTGAGACAAAGGTCAAAATTTATAAAAGTGGGCGGAGTCTACACTCCACCCAGTTACTCCGCCCACTCCAGTTGTAAGCTACTGGTGGAGGCAAGAACACATCACACAATTTCCCCAGAAATTGTACCTTTTCTAGTTTATATTGCTAACCCATTATCCGAGATTTGTCATAGTTTGTGCAGAACTAGTAATTGGTATCTTTTATTAACGTTATTGAGTTTTTATATCTCAAAAGTGTGGTCGGGACGTTATATTTGATATTATGTCTGAAAGGTACTGTGTATACGCTAGTATTTGTGTTGGTGCCATCTAGTGGCGAATTTTGCTATAGTGAAGCACTGGTATGACACATGTACACACTATAGTGAAGCACTGGTATGACACAAGTACACACTATAGTGAAGCACTGGTATGACACATGTACACAGTATAGTGAAGCACTAATATGACACATGTACACACTATAGTGAAGCACTGGTATGACACAAGTACACACTATAGTGAAGCACTGGTATGACACATGTACACACTATAGTGAAGCACTGGTATGACACATGTACACACTATAGTGAAGCACTGGTATGACACATGTACACACTATAGTGAAGCACTAATATGACACATGTACACAGTATAGTGAAGCACTAATATGACACATGTACACAGTATAGTGAAGCACTAATATGACACATGTACACAGTATAGTGAAGCACTAATATGACACATGTACACAGTATAGTGAAGCACTGGTATGACATGTACACAGTATAGTGAAGCACTGGTATGACACATGTACACTGTCATGGTTTGAATCTCTATGACAACGGCCACACCCATCTGCCTCCCAGCCAAGCTCTTGAACTAATCCCTGCTTACCTCATTTGCATAGCCAATCAGAGGGGGTTTTACAATTTGCCAATTGAAAGAGGTGTTCCAACTGTCAATATAAATATATGTGGAATATGTCCCACAGTAATAATGATGACTGCATGAACGGAAAACATTCATAACTATACTCAGACATCAATTATTAGGTACTGCGTATGTGCATGTAACACATAATTTTATGCACACACATACGTAGTCCTATCATATAGATATGATACAATGGTATGACCAATTATTATGATCCCCACTCACGGTTTGTTGCATGGGCCAGGTGTCGTCAGGATATTCCGACCGTATGCGTGATCAGGGGGTCTGGGGTGGTTACCGTTGTATACTGAAAAAAATGGTTCCAGATAAAGTTCAATTCCTGAGTAGTTTGAAGTAGTTGGTCAGGCAGGTGGGAGAACGGTGGGTGGGAACGCACGCCCTGAACTCAAATGGAACGCACGCCGAAAGAGCAATGGCAAAAGGTATGTGAGCAATTAACACAACAATTAGACGTGATATAACGGTATATTTAAGGGGGCAGTTACAGACATTCACTCTGGACTGCAATCTAGCTGGGATACCACCACAAAAGCGACTGTGCTAATGGTTATTATACCATCCAAATTACCTACTTCACCCCTGATGAATCTGCTAGCATCACCTGGCAGAGGAAACGCGTCGGGAAACACCTTTGAAAGAAGGGAAATACCATCTAAAGAAACATCGTAACAGGACAGCATTGGAAGACAACAATAGGGTCAGAATAACAGGGAAAGCCACCGAGAAGTGGGGTCGCTCCGCAGGGGGTGATTCTCCCGCATTTAGGCGGGAGACCTCTCCGCTTTTAGGCAGGAGAACAACAGTCTATCAGGGACATTCTCCCACCTGCCTGACCAACTACTTCAAACTACTCAGGAATTGAACTTTATCTGGAACCATTTTTTTCAGTATACAACGGTAACCACCCCAGACCCCCTGATCACGCATACGGTCGGAATATCCTGACGACACCTGGCCCATGCAACAAACCGTGAGTGGGGATCATAATAATTGGTCATACCATTGTATCATATCTATATGATAGGACTACGTATGTGTGTGCATAAAATTATGTGTTACATGCACATACGCAGTACCTAATAATTGATGTCTGAGTATAGTTATGAATGTTTTCCGTTCATGCAGTCATCATTATTACTGTGGGACATATATTTTATATATAATATCTGATAAAAGCTAAGTTTTAAAGTAGGATAACTAATCAGTGATACAGTTTAATTTGTTCCTACAACATATTTATTTCTAAATCATTACTGTGATTTGTATTTTGATAATGGCAAGTTTCCTATCCGGCCCTATTAACACTGATCAGTGGTTAGCTGAGGCCTCACAGGTATTCTCAGATAAAAATATAGAGACAAAGGACGCCCCGGGTAATCTAAAATCCTTATTCAAAGAATTATATACATCCTACAGAGACAACATCAAATCATGGTGGGAGACTCAGTCTCTTGAAAATTATATAAAGGCTGAGATTGTGCCTAAAGGGTTGCGCATTCCCATTACTCCAGCACTTAGATCACAATCACCTGACTTACTGACCAAGTGGGAAAAAACATTGACAGAAAGCTCCCTTAACCTCATGAGACTTTTGCTCTCTGAAGAACGTATCACCTTAGAAAAAACATCCATAAAACTTAAGATACTAATCGAACAGACTCTAAAATATAAGGACGATCCGGAGTTCTCCAAAAAAGAAAACAATTTACAATCCTCTGTGGAAAAATACCATATTTCAATTAAAGAAAGAAAGCACAATCAGTATAAAAAAGACTTTCTTGAATTCAAAGAAAAACGAGCATACTTACACTTAAACGCCCAAACAAGTTTACCCCCAAAAGAAATTTCATCATCTGAAATTGAATCTTCAGACACAGAAAGATCGACTGATCACTCATATCGTGGGAAACCAAGATATAGAGGTAACGGGAGACAAAGAGGCCCCAGAACCAGAAATCAATAATGGGGAAATCAATCGAGGAACAATCAACCAGAAGGACCCTCGTCCTCTGGACCCTCTACCTCATCCTCCAATTTTTTAGAGCAGGGGGGAGCACCCTATCACTTCAGGGACCGTCTCAGACAAGAAAAATAGACTGTATAGAGGAAGGGCAGATAATTAACCTAACTACAAAAGTCTTCTCCGAGGTTGAAATGAAAGTACTCACTAGGGGTATATCATTTATACCAACAACCAGATTTAGCTCTTTCCTCTGGATCAAAGATCTCCATCTATTTTGTCGTAAGCTCAAATGGCATAAGTTTTACAGGCATAATGATCTTGAGGAAAGCGCTAAACTAGGCATTCCATTGGAGGACCTTCCTCTGGCCAGAATGATGGCGGAACTCCTTGGAGAAGGAAATAAGAATACTGGGGAAGGCCCCTTTACAAATTTGAAACCCAAGAGTACCAAATCTCCACCTCCATTTGAATCAAATACAATTGATCTTTTCCAACATATAGTCACGAAAGAATTGGAAAAATTGGATCAAAAAAGAATTCAGAGCAAAACGAATCTAAATAAACTTGAAACAGAGGCCATGATCAAAATACAGGATGACCATGATTTAATACTAAAACCCTCAGACAAAGGGGGAAATCTGGTCGTCATGGATCATGCCATGTATCAACAGATGTGCAATTCGATTTTAAATGACAAAAACTGCTACAATATCCTCGAAAGGGACCCCACTTTGGAATTCAATACTGATTTGGAGTCTTTACTTATACAGGCTCTTGATAACAAACTAATATCAAATGATGAACTCAAATTTATGCTCATCCCCTATCCTCAGACTGCCACGTTTTACACCATCCCCAAAATTCACAAAGGACTCACACCGCTCAAGGGACGCCCCATAGTATCTGGGATAAACTCGATTACCCAAAACATCGGTGTCTATGTTGATAAGATACTGAGACCTTTCGTGACAGCACTCCCATCGTACATCAGGGATACCCCAGATTTACTAACTAAAATTGATGGGTTACAACTAGAGGATGGGATACTACTGGCCTCAATAGATGTTGAGGCGCTTTATAGCAACATCCCCCACGACCTGGGACTATATGCAGTCGAATATTATCTTAAAACTAGGGGCACTCAATTCATAGCGCATAATGAGTTTACCTATAAGTTGACAGAGTTTGTCCTTAGACACAATTTTTTTCTTTTTAACTCCAGGTTCTTCCACCAGCTCAGGGGCACGGCAATGGGGAGCCCCTGTGCCCCCACTTATGCCAACCTGTTCCTGGGCTGGTGGGAGGATACCCTGGTATTCACGGAGGATAGTATCTGGACGCCGAGGATTGTCTTCTGGGGCCGCTATATCGACGATATTTTGATACTCTGGAGCGGCTCCAGGGGGCAATTCTCGGAATTTGTAGCATACCTAAATAACAACAAAATAGGTATGCACTTCACCTCAGAGGTCAATGAGCAAAGTCTGGCTTTCCTGGATTTATACATCTCCCTTAATAATGGAATTATCTCCACTAAAACATACAGGAAACCCACAGCCACAAACAATTTACTAAGATGGGAGAGTCATCATCCCACAAGCCTAAAATGTGGTATTCCCAAGGGCCAATATCTTCGGATCCGAAGAAATTGTACCCGGAAGGCAGACTTCTACAATCAAGCCAATGACCTGAGAGTTAGATTTAGCCAAAGGGGATACCCGCTCCAACCACTACAAAAAGCCTTCAACACGGCATTAAATGTAGAAAGAACGGAACTATTGTCTCCTAAACAAAAACCCACAGCAGACCACAAGTTCCGTATTATAGGCACCTACGATAACTATAATAGACAAGTCAAGGAGATCCTTGAAAAATACTGGGACCTGCTACTCACTGACCCTGACATTGAGGAGACCCTTCCCCCTTACCCGGCAATTACCTATCGTAGAGGAAGATCACTGGGGGACAGATTCGTACATAGCCATTACTTACCGATTAAAAAATCTGGAACTTGGCTAGACAGGAAACCCCTAGGCATGTACAAATGTGGGACCTGTATAGCCTGTCCACACATTATCAAGACAAAATCCTTCTCCAGCAGTGTCACGAATAAAACATATACCATCAGGGACTTTGCAAATTGCAAAACCACAGGGGTGGTATACCTATGCACATGTATTTGCAATCTCCAGTACGTTGGCAAAACCAAGAGAGAACTCAGGAGGAGGATTGGAGACCATCTGGGAGACATCAGACACCAACGGGACACCCCAATTGCTAGGCATATTCAGATCTGTCATGATGGAGACTCCAGGGTTTTAAAGTTTTGTGTTATAGAGGTGATACGTCCATCTCCCAGAGGCGGTGACCTCAATAGAAAGATATTACAGAAAGAGACTGAGTGGACTCATAGGCTAAAGACAGTTAGTCCGTTCGGCCTAAACGAGATCCTGTCTTTTGGCTGTTTTATTTAGGCCCCGGGCGTAAAATACTCAGATCCACTGACAAGTGTAAAGATAATAACAATAATATACGGAATAGGAACCACACTACATCTACCGAGATAGGTAATAGTCACAACCATTTATAAATAGGAGGGTTGGGAACTAATAAAGGCCCAGGACATATCAAGAATTATGTGTATAATGGCTCAAGCCCTGGACCGATCTCCCTCCCACTCCCATAAATGTCCCCCATTCAAGCACCAGTACACCCCACAACCTATATATACCCGCAGGTCTAGTATGTATGTCGCTACGATATGTATATGTATATATACAGACATCAATATGTGTGTATATAGATGTATACATGTATAGCCACTAAGTGGATTGAATGTCCAATAATTAACTAATATTATGGATCATATTGCTTAGATATCAATAAAGTGGACAAAACAATGAAATGGAGTTGGACCGGGATACGAATAAATGTTTAATATTCAACCAGTATTATAGACCATATTATTTAGATCCGGACCCACCCTAAACACCACATATAGACATATTGATACTAATAAATGTGTTTTGTCCACAACCGTACACGTTCGATGGAAGGAGTAAGGTATAACAGCTCTCCGTTCCAATCACCTTGACGCCACAATATGACGTCAATGCGCTCCACAGGGATGCGGACCAGTATCCAGTGACGCCGATGCGTTCCACGCTATACGCGTGGCGTCACAGGCAATAGGATTAGCCGACTGGACGCACAACGTGCACGCGATGCGTTCCACGGGGCTAAGTAAAACAATGCGCATGCGCAGAGTGACCTAGTTCCGTATCCGCCCTGAACTCAAATGGAACGCACGCCCTGAACTCAAATGGAACGCACGCCGAAAGAGCAATGGCAAAAGGTATGTGAGCAATTAACACAACAATTAGACGTGATATAACGGTATATTTAAGGGGGCAGTTACAGACATTCACTCTGGACTGCAATCTAGCTGGGATACCACCACAAAAGCGACTGTGCTAATGGTTATTATACCATCCAAATTACCTACTTCACCCCTGATGAATCTGCTAGCATCACCTGGCAGAGGAAACGCGTCGGGAAACACCTTTGAAAGAAGGGAAATACCATCTAAAGAAACATCGTAACAGGACAGCATTGGAAGACAACAATAGGGTCAGAATAACAGGGAAAGCCACCGAGAAGTGGGGTCGCTCCGCAGGGGGTGATTCTCCCGCATTTAGGCGGGAGACCTCTCCGCTTTTAGGCAGGAGAACAACAGTCTATCAGGGACATTCTCCCACCTGCCTGACCAACTACTTCAAACTACTCAGGAATTGAACTTTATCTGGAACCATTTTTTTCAGTATACAACGGTAACCACCCCAGACCCCCTGATCACGCATACGGTCGGAATATCCTGACGACACCTGGCCCATGCAACAAACCGTGAGTGGGGATCATAATAATTGGTCATACCATTGTATCATATCTATATGATAGGACTACGTATGTGTGTGCATAAAATTATGTGTTACATGCACATACGCAGTACCTAATAATTGATGTCTGAGTATAGTTATGAATGTTTTCCGTTCATGCAGTCATCATTATTACTGTGGGACATATATTTTATATATAATATCTGATAAAAGCTAAGTTTTAAAGTAGGATAACTAATCAGTGATACAGTTTAATTTGTTCCTACAACATATTTATTTCTAAATCATTACTGTGATTTATAAATATATGTGATGCATTTAATAAAGAATTTGTCAGTTTGAACTCACATACAGCCCGACTGGTGTTAGTTCTGTGAGAATTAAAACGACACGAGCGGTCGTTTGAGACCGGATCATCAACGGCGGAACCAGCAGATATTGTGGTCACATCAGGGAGTGCCATGAGAGCAGAATAGAGCAGGCAGGGGCTCGTTACATTGGTGGCAGCGGTGGGATTGGCTCTCCAGTTACTGGGACACTCCAAATCACAACTAGGAATGACCAGCTACGCAGCCTGCAGGAGAGACACGCTGAAAGATTTACTTGAGAGCCGAGGAGGGATCGCTGGGACAAAGAACAAGGCAACCTTGATCAGCGAGTTAGCTGAGATGGATCAGAGGGATGGTGATGATGGACCTCGGTCCGTGGAAGACTTGTTTCAGCAACCAGTTAGAGAGCGGTAGGCATTATATGGTGCCAACCCATCCGAGACCGCCATACAGAATGCCATCAGAGACATCCGGCTGCAGGATGAGCGGCAAGAGAGAGAACTAGAGCGACAAGAGAGAATTGGAGCGACAACATCATGGAGAATGGCGGAAATACGGCGATCAGAGACAGCACCTAGAGATACAGCACCTGTCCGTAAGTTGCCCTATAGTGAAGCACTGGTATGACACATGTACACACTATAGTGAAGCACTGGTATGACACATGTACACACTATAGTGAAGCACTAGTATGACACATGTACACACTATAGTGAAGCACTAGTATGAAACATGTACACACTATAGTGAAGCGCTGGTATGACACATGTACACACTATAGTGAAGCACTAGTATGACACATGTACACACTATAGTGAACTGCTGGTATGACAAATGCACACACTATAGTGAACTGCTGGTATGACAAATGCACACACTATAGTGAAGCACTGGTATGACAAATGCACACACTATAGTGAAGCACTGGTATGACACATGTACACACTATAGTGAAGAGCTAGTATGACACATGTACACACTATAGTGAAGCACTAGTATGAAACATGTACACACTATAGGGAAATGCTGGTATGACACATGTACACACTATAGTGAAGAGCTGGTATGACACATGTACACACTATAGTGAAGGACTGGTATGACACATGTACACACTATAGTGGAGCACTAGTATAACACATGTACACACTATAGTAAAGCACTGGTATGACACATGTACACAGTATAGTGAGGCCCTGAATGACACATGTACACACTATAGTGAAGCACTAGTATGACACATGTACACACTATAGTGAACTGCTGGTATGACAAATGCACACACTATAGTGAACTGCTGGTATGACAAATGCACACACTATAGTGAAGCACTGGTATGACACATGTACACACTATAGTGAAGCACTAGTATGAAACATGTACACACTATAGTGAAGAGCTAGTATGAAACATGTACACACTATAGTGAAGAGCTAGTATGACATGTATACACTATAGTGAAGCACTAGTATGAAACATGTACACACTATAGGGAAATGCTGGTATGACACATGTACACACTATAGTGAAGAGCTGGTATGACACATGTAAACATTATAGTGAAGCGCTGGTATGACACATGTACACACTATAGTGAAGCACTGGTATGACACATGTACACACTATAGTGAAGCACTGGTATGACACGTACACATTTTAGTGAAGTACTGGTATGACACATGTACACAATATAGTGAAGCACTAGTATGACACATGTACACACTATAGTGAAGAGCTAGTATGACAATTGTACACACTATAGTGAAGCGCTGGTATTACACATGTACACACTATAGTGAAGCGCTGGTATTACACATGTACACACTATAGTGAAGCGCTGGTATGACACATGTAAACACTATAGTGAAGCACTGGTATGACACATGTAAACACTATAGTGAAGCACTGGTATGACACATGTACACATTTTAGTGAAGCACCTGTATGACACATGTGTTATACTAGTGTTTCACTATAGTGTGTACATGTGTTATACTAGTGTTTCACTATATTGTGTACATGTACACACTATAGTGAAGCACTGGTATGACACATGTACACAGTATAGTGAAGCACTGGTATGACACATGTACACACTATAGTGAGGCCCTGAATGACACATGTACACAGTATAGTGAAGCACTGGTATGACACATGTACACACTATAGTGAGGCCCTGTATGACACATGTACACACTATAGGGAAGCACTGGTATGACACATGTACACACTATAGGGAAGCACTGGTATGACACATGTACACACTATAGTGAAGCACTGGTATGACACATGTACACACTATAGTGAGGCCCTGAATGACACATGTACACAGTATAGTGAAGCACTGGTATGACACATGTACACACTATAGTGAGGCCCTGTATGACACATGTACACACTATAGGGAAGCACTGGTATGACACATGTACACACTATAGTGAGGCCCTGTATGACACATGTACACACTATAGGGAAGCACTGGTATGACACATGTACACACTATAGTGAAGCACTGGTATGACACATGTACACACTATAGTGAAGCACTGGTATGACACATGTACACACTATAGTGAAGCACTGGTATGACACATGTACACACTATAGGGAAGCACTGGTATGACACATGTACACACTATAGTGAAGCACTGGTATGACACATGTACACAGTATAGTGAAGCACTGGTATGACACATGTACACACTATAGTGAAGCACTGGTATGCCACAATGTACACACTATAGTGAGGCCCTGTATGACACATGTACACACTATAGGGAAGCACTGGTATGACACATGTACACACTATAGTGAAGCACTGGTATGACACATATACACACACTATAGTGAAGCACTGGTATGACACATATACACACTATAGGGAAGCACTGGTATGACACATATACACACTATAGTGAGGCCCTGAATGACACATGTACACACTATAGTGAAGCACTGGTATGACACATGTACACACTATAGTGAGGCCCTGAATGACACATGTACACACTATAGTGAAGCACTGGTATGACACATGTACACAGTATAGTGAAGCACTGGTATGACACATGTACACACTATAGTGAAGCACTGGTATGACACCTGTACACACTATAGTGAAGCACTGGTATGCCACAATGTACACACTATAGTGAGGCCCTGTATGACACATGTACACACTATAGTGAAGCACTGGTATGACACATGTACACAGTATAGTGAAGCACTGGTATGACACATGTACACACTATAGTGAAGCACTGGTATGCCACAATGTACACACTATAGTGAGGCCCTGTATGACACATGTACACACTATAGGGAAGCACTGGTATGACACATGTACACACTATAGTGAAGCACTGGTATGACACATATACACACACTATAGTGAAGCACTGGTATGACACATATACACACTATAGGGAAGCACTGGTATGACACATATACACACTATAGGGAAGCACTGGTATGACACATATACACACTATAGTGAGGCCCTGAATGACACATGTACACACTATAGTGAAGCACTGGTATGACACATGTACACACTATAGTGAGGCCCTGAATGACACATGTACACACTATAGTGAAGCACTGGTATGACACATGTACACAGTATAGTGAAGCACTGGTATGACACATGTACACACTATAGTGAAGCACTGGTATGACACCTGTACACACTATAGTGAAGCACTGGTATGCCACAATGTACACACTATAGTGAGGCCCTGTATGACACATGTACACACTATAGTGAAGCGCTCCACCTCTTACCTGCACAGTTCAGCACTTCGCACACAGATACTCCAGTCCTAGGAAGGAGGAGACTATAACTTCGGACCGTACCATGTGCGCTCGGTAGAGGGGGAGTTGTGTGTATTATACATATAGTTCTTTATCCTCTACATTACACCACTGCTTATATACTGAGACAGCGCAGTGACACCGTAATTCACTGTCGTCTGTCCACGATCATGTACAGAACCAGTAGCAGCTGGGTTCTGGTTCTGTCACCCCCATACCCCGGGCCACTTCCCTGCTCCCTCTAGTAGCTGAACGCTGTCTCTTTACGGCCTGAGCGCGGTGAGCTGCTGTCACGATGAGCCGCATCTATCACGACAGTGCCTTGCAGAATAAGCCCGTACATGATGAGCGGGTGTCGGGAGACTGGCAGCCGGCAGTGTACCAGAGGTATGGCTGTGTGCTGGGCTTATAGGAGGACGTGTGGCCGGGCGAGGGGGCTGTACACAGGGCAGAACTGGCCCTGCCCTGGTGACTGGGCACATATAGCTAGGAAAGCCTATGGGCACGTCTCTCGGATATCGCATGCCGTATTCGAACATAAACTGGTATTTCTGGCCAGCCCTTGTTCACACTAAGCGCTGTCACTACCTCAGGGATATGGCTGTGTACAGAAGGAAGCACCCGCCATACACTGTAGTGTAACCACAGGCTTCTGTACTGCAGACCTGTGCCAAAGGTGTGTGTTTGCCCCCTGGCATTGTGTTACATGGACACCTGGAGCCCACCACCCTCAGTCTGTATGCTGGTGCTTCAGGTGCATTGCCCAGAGCTGAACTCCAGTTATAAGTTGTCACCAGTCCTAGATGTGGGTCCTGGTGACTTTGAACACATGCTAATCCCCCACCCTATTCTTGGTGATCAGTGACCACACCGTTCCCACAGTTATCGCCTGTCCAATGAATAGGTTATCATTTATCACTGGAATACCCCTTTAAGCCCCTTACACGCCATGTTTTATGTGTGTGAGTATAGGAAAGTGCTCTTTTTTGCTTATTCTTATTTTTTTTGTACATTTTTCAGATTTTTTTTAAAATGGAAATTAAGATGCTGTGTTAGATTTTGGCCATTCCTCTCGCCCTATTTTTCCCGGGGACAGAAAGAAGCTTCCAAACCACTGATAAAAGCCAGGGTGTATTCTCACACGGCACATCTGGTCCCATACGTGTGAGCAGTGAGGGCAACATTTCTATGAATGAATTTTGAAAGACAGATACTGTGTAAATGTATGTGTTATGGCTTCTATTTAAAGGGAACCGGTCACCTGGATTTTGGGTATAGAGCTGAGGACATAGGCTGCTAGATGGCCGCTAGCACATCCACAATATCCAGTCCCCATAGCTCTGTGTGCTTTTATTGTGTCAAAAAAAAACTATTTCATATATATATAAAGTAAAGTATCCAAAGATGAGGCAGCACTCCAATAGAAAATAAAAAGTGGATCCTTTATTCCCCTCTGTGCAACGTTTCAACCGCATTGAGACGGTTGAAACGTTGCACAGAGGGGAATAAAGGATCCACTTTTTATTTTCTATTGGAGTGCTGCCTCATCTTTGGATATTTTACTTGTTTATAGCCGTCTAAGGTCCCTTTCACACGAGCGTGATTTCCGCGCGGGTGCAGTGCGTGACGTGAACACATAGCACCCGCACTGAATCCTGACCCATTCATTTCAATGGGGCTGTGTACATGAGTGTTTTTTTTCACGCATCACTTCTGCAATGCTTTGAAATCGCAGCATGTTCTATATTCTGCGTTTGTAACGCAGGACAGGCCCCATAGAAGTGAATGGGGCTGCGTGAAAAACGCATTGCATCCGCAAGCAAGTGCGGGTGCGATGCGTTTTTCACTGATGGTTGCTTAGAGATGTTGTTTGTAAACATTCAGTTTTTTATCACGCGCGTGAAAAACGCATCAAAACGCATTGCACCCGCGTGGAAAAAACTGAACAACTAAACGCAATCGCAGACAAAACTGACTTGTTTTAGTGCCAAAATCGCAGCATTTTCACTGAACGCACCCTGAACGCATCCGTATAAAATCCGTCACGCCCGTGTGAAACCAGCCTAAGCCTGCGGCTGTGAGGATTTGCATCCACCATTGCTTGGTCTCGTGCTGCTGTGTTTTTTCTTTTGGTTTCTTTCTATATATGTGTGTGTAAATGAGGCTACTAACGTTTCCGGAGCCCAGCACCGCCCTGCATACTCCGAATCCCCTACTTGCTCCCCGACGTCACAAAGCTATTGCGCCGTAATCTCGTGATGCGCGAGCTAGCGCATGCGCAGTGTCGGCATAGTGTTCCTTCCCTGTGCTGGCATCAGCCTCAGGGAATGAACTGCGCATGCGCTAGCTCGCGCATCGCGAGATTACGGCGCTCTAGCTTTGTGACGTTGGGGAGCAAGGAGGAGATTCGGAGGATGCGGAGCAGTGCTGGGCTCCTTCACAGTGGGTGCAGCTGGGCTCAGAGTCAGAGAACGCTGGACTCATCTCTGAAGCACGGAGGAGACTGGACGCATCTCTGAAGCACGGAGGAGACTGGACGCATCTCTGAAGCACGGAGGAGACTGGACGCATCTCTGAAGCACGGAGGAGACTGGACGCATCTCTGAAGCACGGAGGAGACTGGACGCATCTCTGAAGCACGGAGGAGACTGGACGCATCTCTGAAGCACGGAGGAGACTGGACGCATCTCTGAAGCACGGAGGAGACTGGACGCATCTCTGAAGCACGGAGGAGATTGGACTCATCTCTGAAGCATGGAGGAGACTGGATTCATCTAAGGCTCATTTACATATATATAAAATTATTTTTTGGACACGATAAAAGCACACAGAGCTATGGGGACTGGGTATTGCGGATGTGCTAGCGGCGATCTTGCAGCCTATGTCCTCAGCTCTATACCCAAAATCCAGGTGACCGGTTCCCTCTAATATGGTCGACATGATCCCCCGCACTATTATCAGGAGCTCCTGCTCCATGGAACAGAAACAAGAACTGAGACCCCGGTGGACTATGGGAATAACAATTACAATTGCTTTAGTCTAGCACTTGATTGTGATGACCTTTAAGTTCAGTACTGGGGATTTAGTATGTGAACAGGGTCCCAAAAATGCACTGCATGTAGATTTTTATCAGATTTTACACATATTCTTCACCAAAATCCTTGTCTGATCCTGAAGCCAGTGCCAGACAGCTCTAGCAGCACTTATCCAGGATCAGTAATTCTGTCTCTAGAGTCAGGTTCCTCCCATATATACGTTCAGGAGATTCATCTGATGTTTCTGGACTGCTTACAGGTGAAGCATATCTATACTGTGTATTAATATCACATTGTATATTTTATTTCTGTAGTGGACCAGGCATTCTTCTGGAAGGGGAACTAGTGGATTTCTCTCGCCATGCCATCACCGACAGCAAAGGAAAGAAGGTGGGTAATGGTTTATTAAAGGGGTATGACCATCTAGGACATTGATGGCATATCGTTAGGCTATGCCACCAATGTCAGATAGGTGCAGATGTCATCTCTGGAACCTGCTCCTACCTCCAAAACAGGGCTTCCGAAGTGAACACAGGGCAGCCACACATAGTCAACCACACTCCTGGCTTGGCTGCTTCTGGTGGTCCCGTAATGGTAAATTGAGAGGTGTCTGCACTTGCATGGCATGCTCTCCATCTATCATTATTGGACTTTCAAAAATAGCTGAGCGCGCTCACTGGGCCATAGTGATGAATGAAGAGCATGCTGTACATGAGCAGTTGCTTTCTGTTCAATTCGGGGATGCCTTTTTGGGATAGGAGCAGGTTCCAGAGCTGGGACCTGCACCCCTCTAACATTGATGGTGTATCCTAGCGTTATGCCATCAATGTCCCAGATGGGCCAACCCCTTTAACCCCTTAAGGACACATGACGTACCGGTACGGCATGTTTCCCGAGTCCTTAAGGACACATGACGTACCGGTACGTCATGGCTTTAAATAGCGATGCCGGCGCCGCGGGGGTTAATCGGAACGGGATGCCGGCTGAAATCATTCAGCCGGCATCCTGTAACAATGCAGGGGGGGGTCATTTGACCCCCCCGCATCGACGATCGCAGAAAACCGCAGGTCAATTCAGACCTGCGGTTTTCTGCGTTTCCGGTCCATTCGGGTGTCCTGTGACCCGATGAACCGGAAAAAGACTGCGATCGGTGGCGTAATTTTACACCACCAATCGCAGTCCGAGGATTTGCAGAGGCGGAGCTGGCCCTGGTGCTGAACGCCGCTGTCCAGGGTGCTGATTGGTGCAGGGGAGAGAGGCGCGAGATTCAAACTTCCTGCGCTCCTCTCTCCCCTCCTCTTCCTGTTCTGCACGAGCACCCGGCAGCATCGTCCAGCACCAGCTCCTGTGTCCCCCTAATCGCCATCCATCACCCTCCTGCACCCATCGCCACCCAGGTAGGTTAGGGTCAGTGAGGGAGAGTCACCTTTAGGCAGGGATAGAAGGGAAAAGTTAGAAAAAAAAAAAAAAAAAATCACATTTATTCCAAACTTTTTTTTTTCAGCTACCAGACCCCAGACCCCCCTGCCACTTGCCCCCCCCCGCATCCCCCCCACCACCAGCCCCCCCCTCACCACCAGCCCCCCCCTCACCACCACCCCCCCCCCCCCCCCCCACCAGACCCCCCCACCACCACTTTTTTTTCTGCGTGCGCTGACTGGCCGGCACTTTTTAGCGTCCGTCCACTGTTAGCGCATCGCCCGCCCCACCGCCCCACCACCCCACCGACCGCTGATCAGCGTTGAACCGCTGATCAGCAAGTTTGAACTTTTTTTTTTTTTTTTTCTAACACTTGCCCATTTTTTTTGCCTGGACTTTTAGTACGTGAACACCCGTGCCCCCACACACACGCACATAGAATAAAGGTTTACACGCACGCACATACACACGCACACACACACACCCATGGCCCGCCGGGTGTTCTCGGCCGAGGAGGCATATGCCCAGATTGCCTCCGACTCTGAGAGCCCCAGTGAGGATGAGGATGACCCCACGTTCCTTTTGTCATCCGCATCCTCCTCATCATCATCGGATGACGATGAGCCACCAAGGCAGCGGAGACGCCGCCAGGCGGAGCCAGGGGCCACACATGCTAGGGATCCTGTGGCCCACCCTAGTACGAGCCGGGGGTTCGTACTGGTTTCCCGGCCCACCAAATAAGTTCACCGGAGCCCCCTGCCGATGAACTTAGCTGGTGTCCCCCAGTGGACTTTGAGCCTGAGATTCCGGATTTCGCTGGCAATCCTGGAATCCAGATTCCCACAGTGGGGTTTACTGAAATAGACTTTTTTAGTTTTTTTTTCAGTAACCCACTGGTGAATCTGATGGTGGAGCAGACGAATCTGTACGCCCAACAGTTCGTCGCTCAAAACCCGGGCTCATTTTTGGCTAGACCCGGTGGCTGGACGCCGGTCAGTGCAGCCGAGATGAGGACATTTTGGGGCCTCGTGCTGCATATGGGTCTAGTGCAAAAACCCAGTGTCAGGCTGTACTGGAGTGGGGACGTCCTATACCAGACCCCACTGTACAGTACGGCCATGACACGCTCCCGGTTTGAGGCCATCCGGAAATGTCTGCATTATTCCGATAATGCAGCATGTCCCCCCCGAAGTGATCCTGCCTATGACCGGCTGTACAAGATACGGCCGGTCATCGATCACTTTGGGGCCACATTTCAGCAGGCCTACGTACCTGGAAGGGAGGTCGCGGTTGATGAGTCTCTCGTTGCGTTCAAGGGGAGACTCAGTTTCCGCCAATACATTCCCACAAAGCGGGCGAGGTATGGCGTGAAGCTATACAAAATTTGTGAGAGTACCTCAGGGTACACTTACAAATTTCGTGTGTACGAGGGGCGAGATTCCCGGATTCAACCACCAGAATGTCCCCCCACTCTGGGTGTTACCGGGAAACTCGTGTGGGACCTTATGTACCCACTGCTGGATAAGGGTTACCACTTGTACGTGGACAACTTTTATACCAGCATTCCCTTGTTCAGGTCCCTTGCCGCCAGATCCACGTTCGCTTGTGGGACCGTGCGGAAAAATCAACGCGGCCTCCCTGCCCACCCCCTCCAGGTACCTATCCCCAGGGGTGAGACCCGTGCACTTACCAGTGGAAACCTGTTGCTGGTCAGGTATAAGGACAAGAGGGATGTCCTTATGCTGTCCACAATCCACGGTAACAGCACCACCCCAGTCTCTGTGCGAGGTACCACGGCAACGGTCCTCAAGCCCGATTGTATCGTCGCCTACAATCGGTATATGGGAGGAGTTGATCTCTCTGATCAAGTCCTCAAGCCATATAATGCCATGCGCAAAACCCGGGCATGGTACAAAAAAGTTGCGGTCTACATGGTGCAGGTTGCCATGTACAACTCTTTTGTACTATCCCGAAGCGCTGGCAGCACAGGGACATTCCTCCAATTCTATGAGGCAGTCCTCAAAGACCTGATCTTTTCGGACCGGGAAAGAGCAGGCCGGAGTACCTCGGGAACTGGAGGCGCCCGGATCGTCCCTGGCCAACACTTTCCAGGTGTGGTCCCCCATACTGGAAAGAAGGGACGAACCCAAAAAAGATGCAGAGTGTGTCACAAGAGGGGGATACGGAAGGACACCACTACTCAGTGTGACACTTGCCCCGATCATCCGGGCCTCTGCATTATCGATTGCTTCAGGGAGTATCACACTTCCATGGAGTACTAAATTTTTATAATCTCCAACAGTCCCCTAGAGAACATAAAACACTATGGCTCTCAGACTTTGGAGACACAGAAACAATTTTTTTTCCCCAAAAAAATATTAGTTTTAGTGCAGGCATCCTCAAACTGCGGCCCTCCAGATGTTGTAAAACTATAACTCCCAGCATGCCCAGACAACCTACAGCCATCAGCAGGGCATGGTGGGAATTGTAGTTTTACAACATCTGGAGGGCCGCAGTTTTAGGATGCCTGCTTAGTGTCTCCAAAGTCTGAGAGCCATACATATTGGGCATCGTCGCGTGCGTAAAAGTCGTCGCTATAAAAATAACATTTGACCAAACCCCTCGGATGAACGGTGTTAAAAATATAAAATAAAAACGGTGCCAAAACACCCATTTTTGGGCAAAATTTCCATTTGAATCCTTTTTTTCCAGTAATAAAGCAAGGGTTAACAGCCAAAAAAAACTCAATATTTATGGCCCTGATTCTGTAGTTTGCAGAAACACCCCATATGTGGTCGTAAATGGCTATATAGCCGCACGGCAGGGCATAGAACGAAGGGAACTCCATATGGTTTCTGGAAGGCAGATTTTGATGGACAGTTTTTTTTTTTGACACCATGTCCCATTAGAAGCCCCCCCTGATGTAGCCTAGACTAGAAACTCCAAAAAAGTGACCCCATCTAAGAAACTACACCCCTCAAGGTATTCAAAAATTACTTTACAAACTATGTTAACCCTTTAGGTGTTCCACAAAACTAAATAGCAAATGTAGAAAAATTTTAGAATTTAATTTTTTTGTTACCTTGCCTCAAAAAAGTGTAATATAGAGCAACCAAAAATCATATTTACCCCTAAAATAGTACCAAATCAACAACCACCTTATCTGTAGTTTCCTAGATGGGGTCACTTTTATGGAGTTTCTACTCTAGGGGTGCATCAGGGGGCTTGAAAGGGTACATGGTGTAAATAAACCAGTCCAGCAAAATCTGCCTTCCAAAAACCGTATGGCGTTCCCCCTTCTTCTATGTCCTGCCGTTTAGCCAAATAGTAGTTTACGACCACATTTGGGGTGTTTCTGCAAACTACAGAATCAGGGCAACCCATTTTGAGTTTTGTTTGGCTGTTAACCCATTTTTTTCAGTAATAAAGTAAGGGTTAAAATGGAAAATTTTCCAAAAAATAGAAATTTCTAAATTGTTTCTCCATCTGCCATTAACTCTTGTGGAACACCTAAAGGGTTAACAAAGTTTGTAAACCCAGTTTTGAATACCTTGAGGGGTGTACTTTCTTAGATGGAGTCACTTTTTTGAAATTTCTATTCTAGGTGTGCAACAGGGGGCTTCAAATGGGACATGGTATAAACAAAACCAGTCCTGCAAAATCTGCCTTCCAAAACCCATATGGCGTTCCCCTCTTTCTACGTGCTCCCGTTTGGCCAAACAGTAGTTTACGACCACATATGGGGTGTTTTTGCAAACTACAGAATCAGGGCAACCCATATTGAGTTTTGTTTGGCTGTTAACCCTTACTTTATTGCTGGAAAAAATGGGTTAAAATGGAAAATTTTCCAAAAAATAGAAATTTCTAAATTGTTTCTCCATCTGCCATTAACTCTTGTGGAACACCTAAAGGGTTAACAAAGTTTGTAAACCCAGTTTTGAATACCTTGAGGGGTGTACTTTCTTAGATGGAGTCACTTTTTTGAAATTTTTATTCTAGGGGTACAACAGGGGGCTTCAAATGGGACATGGTATAAACAAAACCAGTCCTGCCAAATCTGCCTTCCAAAACCCATATGGTGTTCCCCTCCTTCTATGTCCTCCCGTTCGGCCAAACAGTAGTTTACGACCACATATGGGGTGTTTTTGCAAACTACAGAATCAGGGCAACCCATTTTGAGTTTTGTTTGGCAGTTAACCCTTGTTTTACTCCTGGAAAAAATTGATTATATTGGAAAATTTTCCAAAAAATAGAAATTTCTAAATTGTTTCTCCATCTGCCAATAACTCTTGTGGAACACCTAAAGGGTTAACAAAGTTTGTAAACCCAGTTTTGAATACCTTGAGGGGTGTACTTTCTTAGATGGAGTCACTTTTTTGAAATTTCTATTCTAGGGGTGCAACAGGGGGCTTCAAATGGGACATGGTATAAACAAAACCAGTCCTGCCAAATCTGCCTTCCAAAACCCATATGGTGTTCCCCTCCTTCTATGTCCTCCCGTTCGGCCAAACAGTAGTTTACGACCACATATGGGGTGTTTCTGCAAACTACAGAATCAGGGCAACCCATTTTGAGTTTTGTTTGGCAGTTAACCCTTGTTTTTTTCCAGGAAAAAATTGATTATATTGGAAAATCTTCCAAAAAATCTAAATTCTAAAAATGTATGTCCATTTGCCATGAAGTGTTGTGGAAGACCTAAAGGGTTAACAAAGTTTGTAAAAACAGTTTTGAATACCTTGAGGGGTGTAGTTTCTAGAATGGGGTCATTTTTGGGTGGTTTCTATTATGTAAGCCTCACAAAGTGACTTCAAACCTGAACTGGTCCATAAAAAGTGGGATTTTGAAGATTTCCGAAAATTTCAAAATTTGCTTCTAAACTTCTAAGCCTTGTAACATCCCCAAAAAATAAAATATCATTCCCAAAATGCTACAAACATGAAGTAGACATATGGGGAATGTAAAGTCATCACAATTTTTGGGGGTATTACTATGTATTACAGAAGTAGAGAAACTGAAACTTTGAAATTTGCAAATTTTTCAAAATTTTTGGTAAATATGGTATTTTTTTATGCAAAAAAATTAACTTTTTTGACCCAATTTTAGCAGTGTCATGAAGTACAATATGCGACGAAAAAACAATCTCAGAACGGCCTGGGTAAGTCAAAGCGTTTTAAAGTTATCAGCACTTAAAGTGACAGTGGTCAGATTTGCAAAAAATGGCCTGGTCCTTAAGGTGAAATAGGGCTGTGTCCTTAAGGGGTTAAGGATATAATAATCTCATATGGAACCAAAATGTATTAAGCATATAATAATCAGACATTACTGAGCAGAAACAAAAAGTTATGTAGATATTTTTAGAGGGTTTATTGGGCAAATGCTTGATGGCACTTGTCAGTAAACTATTGCAGGTGAATAACCAAGCTTCTTGTATGGCAGTGCACAGAGCACCTACAGGTATATACTAACATAGTTTATATGATTGAAAAAAGACATAAGTCCATCAAGTTCGACCTAGGGATGGGTGGGTATGGGAATTTTAGAAAACGGGAGTGAGACTCAGATTTCTACACATTTTCATATGTATTCATTTTTACTTTTAAGTATTCATCTAAACCCTTTTTAAAACCGTCCACTGTTCCTCTGTGACCACGTCCTGAGGAAGTCTATTCCACAGATTCACAGTTCTTACAGTAAAGAAGCTTTGATGCTTCTGGAGACTGAACTTTTTCTTCTCCAGTCGGAGGCAGTGGCCCCTTGTCTTTGAGGGCATTTTACATGGGACAGTTTTTCACCGTATTTTTTGTATGGCCCATTTATATACTTGTACAGGTTAATCATGTCCCCCCTTAAACGTCTCTTCTCAAGACTAAATAAATTCAATTCTTTTAATCTTTCTTCATAACTTAGACCCTCCGTGCCCCTTATCAGTTCAGTCGCTCTCCTCTGTACTTTTTCCAGCTCCAGGGCATCCTTTCTATGGACTGGTGCCCAGAACTGGACTGCGTATTCCAGATGAGGCCGCACCAGCGCTTTGTAAAGTGGTAATATTACATCCCTGCCTCGCGAGTCATGCCTTGTTTAATACATGACAATATCCTGGTAGCCTTAGAAGCAGCTGATTGACATTGTATACTACAATTTAATCTACCATCCATAAGGACACCCAAATCCTTCTCTAGAAGGGACTCTCTGTGTTACATCCCATAGGACATATGAAGCACAGAGATTATTACTACCAAGATGCATAACTTTACCTCCTGCCCAAAATCCGTAACACATATGCCAGATCCGGCATTTTTTTACATAGGAATGTATTAGTGCTGGATCCATAAAAGGGAAAAAGAGAAAAGAGGAGGCAGCGCCTCGTGTGTAGAACCTTACAGCACTCGGTATAGGCACAAAAGTTACTGATTATGCTTACCAGAAGGGGTTGTGAAAGCTCACAGCGCCTCCGAAACGCCTTTCTGGATGATTGCCTGTCCAGTTTGCGGGAGAAGAGAAGACTGCGTCTGCTGCCCCTGGTCTGTATCCCTTGCCGTGGTTCGGTTATCAGGATAAGGTATGTGCAGAGAAGTGAAGAAAAATCAGACCATTCTTCGGTGGCGCTGGTGCAGTAAGGACTCGATACTCAAAAGGTACCAATCAAGGTAATCTTTTTATTAAAGTTGGTCTACGCGTTTCGGGGGCAGAACATCCCCCTTCCTCAGGACAATAAAACTTATTACATTTAAAACACAGTGTTTCCAGTTCTTTTATGCACTCAGTTTGAGCGCAATGTGTGCAGGTCACATGGGTGGAGAGGAGGCCGGGGGCGTGAGTGTTTGTCCTGTCGCTAGGATACCAGACACTCCCCCAGGGTTAGGTGGCCAATCGTTTTCCCTTTTAGGTTGCACTAGTGTCTTATGATTCCTCCTCCTGGCGTGTCATGGGCGGTGATTGTGCCGATTGGTCCGGCATCTGTATGACGTCTCTGGGGCGGTACTTGGATGACGTGGCTGGGGCAGCCCATCGATGATGTTAGTGGGCCGGTCTTTCAGTGCGGCATCTGGATGATATCCTCTCTGTAATTTATTTGCTTTAGCGGCTACAATGTTCTGTTCATTTTGGTAAATTCTATTGGTTATGTTGTGGTTCATTGTTGTGTAGTCTGGGTGGTCTGAAAATGATTGTAATTCCCTCATGGTTGTCTCTATCTTATCTATGTGTGTTTTTTTTACACAGATTTTTCTTTGTCACCAGAAAGACGGATCCGGCATCTCAATGCATTTGTAAGACTGATCAGGATCCTGATCAGTCTTACAAATGCCATCAGTCGGCATACGTTTTGATGGATCCGGCAGGCGCCGGAACTGCCTGACGAATTCCTCTGCCGCAAGGGTGAAAGTACCCTAGGCCTCTTTTACACGGGCGTCGCGTGTGAGGGCCGGATAGGATGGGGGTGCGTCGAGGGAAAATGCAAGATTTTTCTTTGTGAGTGCAAAGCGTTTTAATGCGTTTTGCACGCGCGTGAGAAAAATCAGCATGTTTGGTACCCATCACCCCCCATGCCATCAGTCCTCTGTTCCATCACCCCCCCATGCCATCAGTCCTCTGTTCCATCACCCCCCCATGCCATCAGTCCTCTGTGCCATCACCCCCCCATGCCATCAGTCCTCTGTGCCATCACCCCCCCATGCCATCAGTCCTCTGTGCCATCACCCCCCCATGCCATCAGTCCTCTGTGCCATTACCCCCCCATGCCATCAGTCCTCTGTGCCATTACCCCCCCATGCCATCAGTCCTCTGTGCCGTCACCCCCCCCCCATGCCATCAGTTTTCTGTGCTATCACCCCCTATGCCATCAGTACTATGGGATCAGTCCTCTGTGCCATCATCCCCCCCATGCCATCAGTTCTCTGTGCCATCACCCCCATGCCATCAGCCGCCCCCCCCCATGCCATCAGTCCTCTGTGCCCTCTGCTTCTAGCCATCAGTCCGCAGCGCCAGTACTTGCCTTTTCTGTAGGGGCGCCGCTGACACTCCTCAGCTCCTTAGCCTCTTTGTCTTCTTGCGCTGCACTGTCGTCCTGACGTCACACAGTGTCAGGTTATAGTGCTCGCTTACGTGCACTATGACCTGACCATGTGTCAGGATACAGTGCTGCACGGTGTGGGCCAGAAAATTTAATCAGACGAATCCTGCCGCGACGTCACGTCCCCATGCCTCCCGAGATGCCTGCTATTTCCCTAGTGGCGTCGCCATGGGGGGGGGCCAAAGGGGGCCACGGCCCCCCCCCTACATCACGCAGTGCCCCTCCATTCCTCCCCCTAACTGTAATGTGCCCCCATTCATTTTGATCACTCACAGGGGTGTACATTTCTTCTAAACTGTAATCTGTATCCTCTGACCTGGTCCTGCAGTAACTTTAAATCAGCGATCGCTCGGTAACAACTAACAGGCAAGCACGTGACGTCACTGTAAGCGCCGCCCGTGCACTGCCTGTAGGCTGTAGCCTGGCCCTGTTACCGAAGCTAGCTGAGAAGTGGTGTAAGGTACTAGTAGAGATGGGCGGCCGCTTATTTAAAGTTACTGCAGGATATGGATTACAGTTTAGAAATGTGACTGTCAAATGTACACTCCTGTGAGCAGTGGGGACAGTGGGGAGGGGGATCTGTGCATGACTGTTATGGTGGGGGGGTCTGTGGATGATACATATAGCATAAGATGCTATATACAGTATGTGTCATCCACAGATCCCCATAATTCTTATGTACAGGATTCGAGATTCGAAAGATTCAATATATTCGAGAACCTTTTCGGATTCGAAAAAAAATTGGATTCGTCCCACCTCTAATCAAAAGCCTTACTAAATTCTAGATAAGCGATGTCTACTGCACCTCCGCCATCTATTATTTTAGTCACCCAATCAAAAAAATCAATAGGATTAGTTTGACATGATCTCCCTGAAATAAACCCATGCAGTTTTTCATCTTTCAATCCATGGGATTTTAGATGTTCCACAATCCTCTCCTTAAAGGGAATCTGTCACCTGGTTTGAGCATATTTAGCTGTCACCATTGGCATGTACAATAAACTACCTTATTTCCTGCAGTGGTCTTCTTTCTTCTTTTCATGGTTTCATTTTGATTAAAAAAGTGCTTTTTATGTTATGCAAATGAACCTCCAAGGTGCCCGGAGGGGCGTTATTCTTCATCTCTTGAGCCCAGTAACGCCCCCCTGCTGTACCCATCCCGCCTTAATTTCGAGTCCAAGCACGCCTACTCATTATGAAATATCGTCCCACAGCCGAGGTGAACAACGCCGCCCCATCCGCTACGTCAACTAATACATTCAAGCTACACCCCTGGCTTCTTTCTTTCAGCCGCCGGAAATCTTGCGCAGGCACAGTACCGCCGACTGCCTGCGCCTGAGGGAAACGGCTTCAAAAGTGTCACTGGGCATGCGCCGAGCCCAGTGACACTTTTGAAGCTATTTCCCTCAGGAGCTATTTGATCGCTCATGCAGTCGGCGGTACTGTGCCTGCGCGAGATTTCCAGCGACCGAAAGAAAGAAGCTAGGGGTGTACCTTGAATGTATTAGTTGACGTAGTGGAGGGGATCCCGCCGTTCACCTCGGCTGTGGGACGATATTTCATAATGAGTAGGCTTGCTTGGGCTTGAAATTAAGGCGGGATGGGCACTGCAGGGGGGCGTTACTGGGCTCAAGAGATGAAGAATAACGCCCCTCTGGGCACCTTGGAGGTTCATTTGCATAAAACAAAAAGCATTTTTTAATCAAAATGAAACCATGAAAAGAAGAGAGAAGACCACTGCAGGAAATAAGGTAGTTTATTGTACATGCTAATGGTGACAGCTGAATATGCTAAAAACTGGTGACAGATTCCCTCTAACCACTTCAACCCCGCTAGCTGAAACCCCCTTAATGACCAGGCCACTTTTTACACTTCTGCACTACACTACTTTCACCGTTTATTGCTCGGTCATGCAACTTACCACCCAAATTAATTTTACCTCCTTTTCTTCTCACTAATAGAGCTTTCATTTGGTGGTATTTCATTGCTGCTGTAATTTTTACTTTTTTTGTTATTAATCGAAATTTAATGATTTTTTTGCAAATAAATGACATTTTTCACTTTCAGTTGTAAAATTTTGCAAAAAAAACGACATCCATATATTAATTTTTCGCTAAATTTATTATTCTACATGTCTTTGATAAAAAAAAATGTTTGGGTCAAAAAAAAAAAATGGTTTGGGTAAAAGTTATAGCATTTACAAACTATGGTACAAAAATGTGAATTTCCTCTTTTTGAAGCAGCTCTGACTTTCTGAGCACCTGTCATGTTTCCTGAAGTTCTACAATGCCCAGACAGTAGAAAAACCCCACAAATGACCCCATTTCGGGAAAGTAGACACCCTAAGGTATTCGCTGATGGGCATAGTGAGTTCATAGAACTTTTTATTTTTTGTCACAAGTTAGCGGAAAATTATGATTTTTTTTTTCCTTACAAAGTCTCATATTCCACTAACTTGTGACAAAAAATAAAAACTTCCATGAACTCACTATGCCAATCACAAAATACCTTGGGGTGTCTTCTTTCCAAAATGGGGTCACTTGTGGCGTAGTTATACTGCCCTGGCAATTTAGGGGCCCATATGTGTGAGAAGTAGTTTGCAATCAAAATCTGTAAAAAATGACCGGTGAAATCCGAAAGGTGCACTTTGGAATGTGGGTCCCTTTGCCCACCTTGGCATCAAAAAAGTGTCACACATCTGGTATCGCCGTACTCGGGAGAAGTTGGGGAATGTGTTTTGGGGTGTCATTTTACATATACCCATGCTGGGTGAGAGAAATATCTTGGCAAAAGACAACTTTTCAAATTTTTTTTATACAAAGTTGGTATTTGACCAAGATATTTATCTCGCCCAGCATGGGCATATGTAAAATGACACCCCAAAACACACTCCCCAACTTCTCCTGAGTACGGCGATACCACATGTGTGACACTTTCTTGCAGCCTAGGTGGGCAAAGGGGCACACATTCCAAAGAGCACCTTTTAGGATTTCACCGGCCATTTTTTACAGATTTTGATTTCAAACTACTTCGCACACATTAGGGCCCCTAAATTGCCAGGGCAGTATAACTACCCCACAAGTGACCCCATTTTGGAAAGAAGACACCCCAAGGTATTCCGTGAGGGGCATGGCGAGTTCCTAGAATTTTTTTATTTTTTGTCACAAGTTAGTGGAATGAGACTTTTTTTTTTATTTTATATATATTTTTTTCCTTACAAAATCATCATTTTCCGCTAACTTGTGACAGAAAATAAAAATTTTAGGAACTCACCACAGAATACCTTGGGGTGTCTTCTTTCCAAAATGGGGTCACTTGTGGGGTAGTTATACTGCCCTGGCATTCTAGGGGCCCTAAAGCGTGAGAAGTAGTTTGGAATCCAAATGCGTAAAAAATGCCCTGTGAAATCGTAAAGATACTCTTTAGAATTTGGGCCCCTTTGTGCACATAGGCTGCAAAAAAGTGTCACACGTGGTATCGCCGTACTCAGGAGAAGTTGGGCAATGTGTTTTGGTGTGTCATTTTACATATAGCTATGCTGGGTGAGAGAAATATCTTGGCAAAAGACAACTTTTCCCATTTTCTTTATTTTTTTTTATACAAAGTTGGCATTTGACCAAGATATTTATCTCACCCAGCATGGATATATGTAAAATGACACCCCAAAACACATTGCCCAACTTCTCCTGAGTACGGCGATACCAGATGTGTGACACTTTTTTGCAGCCTAGATGCGCAAAGTGGCCCAAATTCCTTTTAGGAGGGCATTTTTAGACATTTGGATCCCAGACTTCTTCTCACGCTTTCGGGCCCCTAAAAAGCCAGGGCAGTATAAATACCCCACATGTGACCCCATTTTGGAAAGAAGACACCCCAAGGTATTCAATGAGGGGCATGGCGAGTTCATAGAATTTTTATTTATTTTTTTGGCACAAGTTAGCGGAAATTTATTATTTTTTTTGTATTTTCTCACAAAATCTCCCTTTCCGCTAACTTGGGACAAAAATTTCAATCTTTCATGGACTCAATATGCCCCTCACGGAATACCTTGTGGGGTATTTATACTGCCCTGGCATTTTAGGGGCCCTAAAGCGTGAGAAGAAGTCTCGAATATAAATGTCTAAAAAAAATGTACGCATTTGGATTCCGTGAGGGGTATGAGTTCATGTGAGATTTTATTTTTTGACACAAGTTAGTGGAATATGAGACTTGGTAAGAAAAAACAAAAACAAAAAAAAAACAATTTCCGCTAACTTGGGCCAAAAAAAATGTCTGAATGGAGCCTTACAGGGGGTGATCAATGACAGGGGGCTCTATATGGGGTGATCACCCCCCTGTCATTGATCACCCCCCTGTAAGGCTCCATTCAGACGTCTATGATTTTTACGGATACATGGATCGGATCCGCAAAACGCATATGGACGTCTGAATGGAGCCTGACAGGGGGGTGATCAATGACAGGGGGTGATCAGGGAATCTATATGGGTGATCACTTCCCTGTAAGGCTCCATTCAGACGTCCGTATGTGTTTTGCGTATCCGATCCATGTATCTGTGGATCCGTAAAAATCATACGGACGTCTGAACGGAGCCTGACGGGGGTGATCAATGACAGGGGGGTGATCAGGGAGTCTATATGGGGTGATCATGGGTGATCATGGGTTCATAAGAGGTTAATAAGTGACAGGGGTGTGGTGTGGTGTAGTGTTTTGTGGTACTTTACACAGCTACCTGTGTCCTCTGGTGGTCGATCCAAACAAAAGGGACCACCAGAGGACCAGGTAGCAGGTATATTAGATGCTGTTATCAAAACAGCGTCTAATATACCTGTTAGGGGTTAAAAAAATCACATCTCCAGCCTGCCAGCGAGCGATCGCCACTGGCAGGTTGGAGATCCACTGGCTTACCTTCAGTTCCTGCGAACGCGCGCGCCTGTGTGCGCGCAATCACAGGAAATCTCGGCTCTCGCAAGATGACGCGTATATGCGTCACTCTGCGCAGAGCTGCCGCCTCCGGACCGCAGATCTGCGTTAGACAGTCCGGAGGCGGTTAAGTATGTTTTCCATTAATTTCCCTACTATTGATGTCAGGCTTACTGGCCTATAGTTGCCCGATTCCTCCCTACTACTTTTCTTGTGAATGGGCACAACATTTGCTAATTTCCAATCTTTTGGGACGACTCCTGTTGCCAGCGATTGGTTAAATAAATCTGTTAATGGTTTTGCGAGTTTGCCGCTGAGCTCTTTTAATAGCTTTGGGTGTATCCCATCAGGCCCCTGTGACTTATTTGTATTAATTTTAGACATCTGACTTAGAACTTCTTCCTCTGTAAAGACACATGCATCAAAAGATTTATTAGTCTTCTTTCCTAACTGAGGTCCTTTTTCTTTTATTTTTCCTTTGTAAAAACTGAACAGAAGTATTCATTGAGGCGGGCAGCTAGTTCTTTATCTTCTTCCATATACCTTCCTTCTTTTGTTTTTAATTTGGTAATTCCTTGTTTTAATGTCCTTTTTTTCATTTATGTATCTGAAGAATTTCTCTTCTGCCTGTGCTTTAGAAGCTCTTATAACTTGTTTTGGCCTCTCTGTCTAATCTTATAAATTTGCATGTCATCCTCGTGTTTTTTATTTTATTTATTTTTTATTTTTATAATTACTGAATGCTATCTTTTTGTTTTTAATGATTTTGCCCACTTCTGCTGAGTAGCACAGTGGTCTCTTCCTTTTTTTTGCTTTTACTGACAAGCCTAATACAATTTTCTTTTGCATTCTAGTGCCACTTATAAGTAGTCCCATTTCTCCTGGACGCCATTGAAACTGTTCCAATCTGATAGGGACTCGTATACCACTAATCTAATTTGAGAAAAGTCAGTTTTTCTAAAATCTAAAACCTATGTTTTTGTGTGGTGTGACTCAGTCACTGTACTTATAGTAAACCACACTGACTGGTGATCACTAGATCCCAAGCTTTCCCCTACAGTAATATCAGATACCAAAGTCCCATTTGTGAATACTAAATCTTAAATGGCCTCCTTCCGGGTTGGCTCCTCAACTACTTGCTGTAGAGATAATCCCAGTAGGGAATTTAGAATATCTCTACTCCTGGAATAACTAGCTATTTTGGTTTTCCAGTTTACAGCAGGAAGATTAAAGTCTCCCATAATGATAACTTCCCCTTTCAATGTCATTTTAGCCATTTCCTCAAGTAATAGATCTAATTCTTTGACTTGGCTAGGTGGTCTATATATCACACCTACACAAGTTACCTTATGATTATCAAGCTGCAACGTAACCCAAACTGACTCTCTAAATTGGTCTCGCTAACTTGTATTAGATATACTTGTATTAGATATAGGTGATATCTGCCATTCTAATCCTGCTTGTAATGATAAGCAGATAACTGCAGTGATCTGTACAGACCAAGAAGTGGCGCCTAATATTTGGCTTACAATTGTTTAACATAAATACATGATTTAAAAGGGTTTTCTGAGATGTTCATTCTCATGACTTATCCTCTGGATAGAATATTGAAGAGAACCAAAGCACTCTCAAGTCTGTAGTTTATTCACCAAATAGTGCACTTGAGAGTGCTGAGGATCTCTTGAATAATGTGAATAAACGGGCGCACTACAGGCTGGTACCCATCACCGCTTGCACCACTACCTCATTTATGATACAGCTTTTTCCATAAGTGCTGCTACAACTTTCTTTTCTATCCTCTGGATAGGTATCTGATCGGTAGGGGTCCGACACCCATAATCCCCTGTCGATCAGCTGCTTGAGAAGGCAGTGGCGATCCTGTGAGCGCCTCTGCCTTCTCGCAGCTTACCAAGTACAGCGCCGTACATAGTATAGCGGCTCTGATTGGTATTGCAGCTCAGTTCCATTCAATAAAATAGGGTTGAGCTGCTCCTAGGCCATGTGAACGATGAACGTGATGTCACTAGCCTTGGAAAAGCAGAGAGATGGTTGCTACGCTACTGCTAGCGCCGCTGTCTTCTCAAACAGCTGATCCCCACCGGACCCCCACCGATCAGATACTGATGACCTATCCTGAGTATATGTCATCAGTAAAAAAAAAATCTCGAAAAAACCCTTTAAAGAGGACCTTTCATGGGTCCAGACATTATGAAATAAGTAGGGAGCTGTGTAGGGCATAATTCACGGCTGTAATATCGCTCACTAGTGTGTCTGTCTGGCGCTCCGTTCCCCCGCTGTGGCCCCCGTTGACTTTGCCTGTCTGATATGCTAATGAATAGCATCGGTACAGGGAGGAGGAGACTGCCCTGTTTCTCAATGGGCGTCTCCTTCTCCCTGGCTGTAGCGCTGTCCAATCACAGCGGAGAGCGTCACAGTCAGGGAGAAAAAAAAACTCAGCTTCTCACTGTTGAGAAACAGGGCAGTCTCCTCCTCCTTGTAGCAATGCTATTCATTAGCATATCAGACGGGCAAAGTGAACGGGGGCCACAGCGGGGGAACGGAGCGCCGGACACACACACTAGTAAGCGATATTACATCCATGAATTATGCCCTACACAACCCCTTACTTATTTCATAATGTCTGGACCCATGAAAGGTCCTCTTTAACCACTTCAGCCCCGCTAGGTGAAACCCCCTTCATGACCAGGCCACTTTTTACACTTCGGCACTACACTCCTTTCACCGTTTATCGCTCTGTCATGCAACTTACCACCCAAATGAATTTTACCTCCTTTTCTTCTCACTAATAGAGCTTTCATTTGGTGGTATTTTATTGCTGCTGACATTTTTACTTTTTTTGTTATTAATCAAAATGTAACGATTTTTTTTGCAAAAAAATGACATTTTTCACTTTCAGCTGTGAAATTTTGCAAAAAAAACGACATCCATATATAAATTTTTCGCTAAATTTATAGTTCTACATGTCTTTGATAAAAAAAAAATGTTTGGGCAAAAAAAAAAAAATGGTTTGGGTAAAAGTTATAGCATTTACAAACTATGGTACAAAAATGTGAATTTCCGCTTTTTGAAACGGCTCTGATTTTCTGAGCACCTGTCATGTTTCCTGAGGTTCTACAATGCCCAGACAGTAGAAAACCCCCACAAATGACCCCATTTCGGAAAGTAGACACCCTAAGGTATTCGCTGATGGGCATAGTGAGTTCATAGAACTTTTTATTTTTTGTCACAAGTTAGCGGAAAATGATGATGATTTTTATTTTTTTTATTTTTCTTACAAAGTCTCATATTGCACTAACTTGCGACAAAAAATAAAAAATTCTAGGAACTCGCCATGCCCCTCACGGAATACCTTGGGGTGTCTTCTTTCCAAAATGGGGTCACTTGTGGCGTAGTTATACTGCCCTGGCAATTTAGGGGCCCATATGTGTGAGAAGTACTTTGCAATCAAAATCTGTAAAAAATGACCGGTGAAATCCGAAAGGTGCACTTTGGAATATGCGCCCCTTTGCCCACCTTGGCATCAAAAAAGTGTCACACATCTGGTATCGCCGTACTCAGGAGAAGTTGGGGAATGTGTTTTGGGGTGTCATTTTACATATACCCATGCTGGGTGAGAGAAATATCTTGGCAAACGACAACTTTTCCCATTTTTTTTATACAAAGTTGGCATTTGACCAAGATATTTTTCTCACCCAGCATGGGTATATGTAAAATGACACCCCAAAACACATTCCCCAACTTCTCCTGAGTACGGCGATACCAGATGTGTCACACTTTTTTGCTGCCAAGGTGGGCAAAGGGGCACATATTCCAAAGTGCACCTTTCGGATTTTGCAGGCCATTTTTTACACATTTTGATTGCAAAGTTCTTCTCACACATATGGGCCCCTAAATTGCCAGGGCAGTATAACTACGCCACAAGTGACCCCATTTTGGAAAGAAGACACCCTAAGGTATTCCGTGAGGGGCACTGCGAGTTCCTAGAAATTTTTTTTTTTTTGTCACAAGTTAGCGGAAAATGATGATGTTTTTTTTTTTCTTACAAAGTCTCATATTCCACTAACTTGCGACAAAAAATAAAAAATTCTAGGAACTCACCATGCCCCTCACAGAATACCTTGGGGTGTCTTCTTTCCAAAATGGGGTCACTTGTGGGGTAGTTATACTGCCCTGGCAATTTAGGGGCCCATATGTGTGAGAAGTACTTTGCAATCAAAATGTGTAAAAAATGGCCTGCAAAATCCGAAAGGTGCACTTTGGAATATGTGCCCCTTTGCCCACCTTGGCATCAAAAAAGTGTCACACATCTGGTATCGCCGTACTCAGGAGAAGTTGGGGAATGTGTTTTGGGGTGCCATTTTACATATACCCATGCTGGGTGAGAGAAATATGTTGGCAAAAGACAACTTTTCCCATTTTTTTATACAAAGTTGGCATTTGACCAAGATATTTATCTCACCCAGCATGGGTATATGTAAAATGACCCCCCAAAACACATTCCCCAACTTCTTCTGAGTACGGCGATACCAGATGTGTCACACTTTTTTGCAGCCTAGATGCACAAAGGGGCCCAAATTCCTTTTAGGAGGGCATTTTTAGACATTTGGATCCCAGACTTCTTCTCACGCTTTAGGGCCCCTAAAAAGCCAGGGCAGTATAAATACCCCACATGTGACCCCACTTTGGAAAGAAGACACCCCAAGGTATCCAATGAGGGGCCTGGCAAGTTCATAGAATTTTTTTTTTTTCGCATAAGTTAGCGGAAATTGTTTTTTTTTTTGTTTTTTCTCACAAAGTCTCACTTTCCGCTAACTTAGGACAAAAATTTCAATCTTTCATGGACTCAATATGCCCCTCAGCAAATACCTTGGGGTGTCTTCTTTCCAAAATGGGGTCAGTTGTGGGGTGTTTGTACTGCCCTGGCATTTGAGGGTCTCCGCAATCATTACATGTATGGCCAGCATTAGGAGTTTCTGCTATCCTCCTTATATTGAGCATACAGGTAATGAGATTTTTTTTTCCGTTCAGCCTCTGGGCTGAAAGAAAAAAATGAACGGCACAGATTTCTTCATTCGCATCGATCAATGTGGATGAAAAAATCTCTGCCAAAAAAAAAAAACGGAGGGGAAAGGCGTCTGCCAGGACATAGGAGCTCTGCCCTACATCCATACCCACTTAGCTCGTATGCCCTGGCAAACCAGATTTCTCCATTCGCATCAATCGATGTGGATGAATAAATCATTGCCGGGATTTTTTATATATATATATATATATATATATATATATATATATATACAAAGTGCTTGCCAAAGCATAGGAACGCCGCCTCCTCCTCAGCTCGTATGCCTCGGCAAACGTATCTGTCACTGCAGAGGAGAAAATCCCGTCTTGCAGCGCCGCATACACCGACTTGCGTGTAATCTGACAGCAGCGCAATGCTTCTGTCAGAATGCACATCGGTGCTGCAGCTAGTAGATCGGTTGGTCCACCTGGAAGGTAAAAAAAGAAAAAAAAAAAAAAAAGAAAAAACCAGGCCACAACGCAATAATTTTATTAACTTTGGAACAGAACATGTAACTTTAACTTTTGGAACTAAACATTAACCTGTTTGCTTACCTGTTTTTTTTTTTTTTTACCTTTATAGAACAAACCTCTCCTTCCCCATGGGTCAATGTGCAAAGCGCAAATCGCAAATCGCCCAAAGATGTGGCGAAGTGCGTTATGCACTTTGTCCCATGTGAAAGGAGATGTTTGCAGCAGCTGTGAGTGAATGGGCCCTAATAGCCCTGTGTGCCTATCCTGGTGAGATGATCCCTATGCTAGGTGTACCTGTGTGTGGTACTTTCGGAAACACTCCCCTAAGCATAGGGCAGGGTGGTCGGGACAGTCAGGACAGAAATAGCGGGTGTCACGCCTTATTCCACTCCTGCTACAGACACGACATTTTTTTCGGGGTGGCGGTCGGTTTGAGGTACCAGCAACGACACTGGGGAAGTGTCGCTCGTGTAGACGGCTAACTACACTGGTGGATGGGGCCACGGAACCTCCTGGATACAGGAGGTTCGCGATGATCTCTTCCTGAAATTTGAGGAAGGATCCAGTTCTCCCAGCCTTACTGTAGAGAACAAAACTATTATACAGAGCCAATTGAATTAAATATACAGACACCTTCTTATACCAGCGTCTGGTGCGTCGGGAAACTAAATACGGAGCCAACATCTGGTCATTGAAGTCGACCCCTCCCATGTGGAGGTTATAGTCGTGGACTGAGAGGGGCTTTTCAATGACACGGGTTGCTCGCTCAATTTGTATTGTCGTGTCTGCGTGAATGGAGGAGAGCATGTAAACGTCACGCTTGTCTCTCCATTTCACCGCGAGCAGTTCTTCGTTACACAATGCGGCCCTCTCCCCCCTTGCAAGACGGGTGCTAACGAGCCGTTGGGGGAAGCCCGCGCGACTAGTTCGCGCGGTACCACAGGCGCCAATCCGTTCTAGAAACAAATGCCTAAAGAGGGCCACACTTGTGTAGAAATTGTCCACATAAAGATGGTACCCCTTGCCGAATAAGGGTGACACCAAGTCCCAAACTGTCTTCCCACTGCTCCCCAGGTAGTCAGGGCAACCGACCGGCTCCAGGGTCTGATCTTTTCCCTCATAGACCCGAAATTTGTGGGTATAGCCTGTGGCCCTTTCACAGAGCTTATACAATTTGACCCCATACCGGGCGCGCTTGCTTGGGATGTATTGTTTGAAGCCAAGGCGCCCGGTAAAATGTATCAGGGACTCGTCTATGCAGATGTTTTGCTCAGGGGTATACAAATCTGCAAATTTCAGGTTGAAATGGTCTATGAGGGGCCGAATTTTGTGGAGCCGGTCAAAAGCAGGGTGGCCCCTGGGACGGGAGGCGGTGTTGTCACTAAAGTGCAGGAAACGCAGGATGACCTCAAATCGTGTCCTGGACATAGCAGCAGAGAACATGGGCATGTGATGAATCGGGTTCGTGGACCAATATGACCGCAATTCATGCTTTTTTGTCAGGCCCATGTTGAGGAGGAGGCCCAGAAAAGTTTTAAATTCGGAAACTTGGACTGGTTTCCACCGGAAAGGCTGGGCATAAAAGCTTCCCGGGTTAGCGGTGATAAATTGTATGGCATACCTGTTTGTCTCTGCCACGACTAAGTCTAAAAGCTCTGCAGTCAAGAACAGCTCAAAAAATCCCAGGGCCGAATCGATCTGAGCTGTCTCAACCCGAACTCCAGACTGGGCAGTGAAAGGGAAAACTACGGGTGCGGCTGAAGTTGGGGACTGCCAATCAGGGTTTGCCAGCACCTCTGGGATTCTAGGGGCTCTACGGGCACGTCTTTGCGGTGGCTGCGACGGGGTCACTACTGCACGTGCCACCGTACCAGCTTCAACTGCCCTTCTGGTGCTCGCTACTTCACCAGGTTGTACGGCAGTGCTGGTACTAGGTCCAGGAAGGGCTGGGCTGCTGGTGTATGCCTCACCACGTAATCCGACAGCACCAGCCCCACTCTGCTGCTCTTGAAGCGGATCCTGCGCAACCTGCGGTCTAGCGACACGGGGCCGGGTACGCCTGGTGCTATCAGGGACCTCAGCCTCCTCGTCCGAACTTTGGGTCAGAGAGCCACTGCTTTCTACAGGTTCGTATTCTGACTGGATTCATCAGATGAGGGTTCCCACTCCTCATCCGACTGGGTCAGAAGCCTGTAGGCCTCTTCAGAAGAATACCCCCTGTTAGACATGTGGGCAACTAAATTTCGGGGTATTCCTTGAGACTACCCAAGAAAAAAAAAGCAAGCCTGTCTTACAAATGGGAGGCTAGCGAAGTACCGGAGGCTGCTGCGGTTGATAAAAAATATCAAAACTGATTTTTTTATCGCCGCAGTGCGTGTAAAGTGAATGTGCAGCGATCAAAAAAAAAAAATTTTTTTTTGTCACTGCGGTGGGGCGGGCGTGGGTGTACGCACGTGTGGGCGACCGATCAGGCCTGATCGGGCAAACACTGCGTTTTGGGTGGAGGGAGAACTAAAGTGACACTAGTACTATTATAGATCTGACCGTGATCAGTTTTGATCACTTCCAGATACTATAAAAGTACAAATGCTGATTAGCGATACGCTAATCAGCGAATAACGGACTGCGGTGCGGTGGGCTGGGCGCTAACCGATCCCTAAACTACCTAACCAAGGGGCCTAAACTATACTGAAACCTAACGGTCAATACCAGTGAAAAAAAAAAGTGACAGTTTGCACTGATCACTTTTTTCCTTTCACTAGTGATTGACAGGGGCGATCAAAGGGGTGATCAAAGGGTTAATTGGGGTGATCTGGGGGCTAAGTGTGGTGTAGTGGGTACTCACAGTGATGTGTGCTCCTCTGCTCCTCTGCTGGAACCAACCGACCAAAAGAAGGAGCAGAGGAGCACAGCAGCCATATAACCCCATCATATTTACTAATATGTGGGGTTAAATGGCTGCTGATTGGATTTTTTAAAAATCAGCAGCCTGCCAGCCAATGATCGTGGCCGGCAGGCTGCTGACGAAATACTTTGCTTCGAAATGCCGGCCCGTGATGCGCATGCGCGGGCCGGCTGTGACGTAATCTCGCGTCTCGCGAGAAGACGCGCCGATGCGTCCAGGAGGAACAAATCAACCACCTCCCGGACGCATCGGTGCATACAGCGGTCGGGAGGTGGTTAAGCAGTAGGTCATTTTTTGATGACACATTCCCTTTTAAAAATGACAATGGGCAAACCCCTTATCAGATCACAGCATTGTAGGAATGCCCCTGCCCATTGTAGGAATGCCTCTGCCCTCTGCTTTTTCTTTTTTCCCAGAGTAACATCGGTGCTGTCCATGGTCTTAGTGGACAGCTCATATATACATTGACTTTAAAGTGTGTACTCGCACATGTGGTTTTCCAAGAACCTGATCTGTGGAGACACCAGGGCTGTGGAGTCGGTAGATAAATGCTCCGACTCCGACTCCTCAGTTTTTTGTACTTCCGACTCCCCGACTCCGACTCCTCTGTATTTAATATGCGAATGTATTTTATACATTCCTTGAAGGAAAGAAAGAAGTTCTTCTAAGCTCTTCTAGCACAGAGAGGTAGTTGGGCAGAAGCTGCTGCCTTCTCCTTTGTGTGCTGATCTTCTGCTGAAGACAGGGCAGTGGGAGGATCCAGGAAGGGACATTTATTTTAAAACATGATTTCCCTAGAAGAATCCCATAGTCATGTTTAAAGTTTAAGATAACATTCCGAGTTTACACGTTTTATAGCCTTAGCTGAATGACAGCAGTTTTTCCAATGGTTTACAGCAGGGATGTCAAACTCGTGGCCCTCCAGCTGTTGCAAAACTACAACTCCCATCATGCCTGGGCATACTACAGCTATCAGTGAATGATGGGAGTTGTAGTTTTGCAACACCTGGAGGGCCATGAGTTTGACATCCATGGTTTACAGCTTCAGTCTTGAACTATTGACCCTCCATTCCCTTCACTTATACAAGTGTCTCTAGTCCTGCAAAACACATATTTACTTAATCCCTTATCAGTGAGAGGCGAGGTAAACCATGGGCATTGTGTTCGCTGTAACATCAGAACACAACACAATGGAAAGTATATGTATTGCCACTCCTAATTGTGCATTGCGTGCCATATAGTGAAGCATATGAAAAGCATGCTTCTTCACATCACTGAACGCGTTTGTTTTGCGGTTACGTGAGGCACTGCATGCATTGGCCTTTATTCTTACAGTAGAGAAGTCATTAATTATAACTGTTTATGAATTCGGACATTTAAACTTGCTTTTTTATTTTTTTATTCCAATTTAAATTTTGTAGGAGTCGGAGTCGGTTCATTTTTTGCCGACTCCGACTCTGACTCCAGGTACCCAAAATTGACTCCGACTCCTCGACTCCGACTCCACAGCCCTGGGAGACACCATGGTAGTAGGGGTGGGCGATATGGCCTAAAATCTATATTGCGATATAATTTTAAGCATGTGTGATATGCGATATATATCGCAATATATTGTTTTCTATATTGGGGGGGGGTTTAAACTTTTTTTTTTTTTTTTTACTTTTTATTTCATAACTATTAGCCCCCTTAAGGGCTAGAACCCTTGTCATATTCACCCTAATAGGGCTCTATTAGGGTGGATAGGACTTTACACTCTCCCTGCTGCCCTGTGCTTTGTGCACACAACAGCAGGGTGCTGACCATGGCAGCCAGCCTCTGATGTAGCCCCCCAGCCTCTGATGTAGCCCCCAGCCTCTGATGTAGCCCCCCAGCCTCTGATGTAGCCCCCAGCCTCTCCCTCTTATCATCCCCCTCTGCTAACTCAAACCCACACCCTTTCCCAGTATTAATCATTGGTGGCAGTGGCCACAGGGTCCCCCTCCTCCCCCTCCATCATTGGAGGCGGTGGCAGTGGGGCCCCCCTCCCTCCCCAGTATTGATCATTGGTGGCAGGGGCCCCCTTCTTCCCCCACATCATTGGTGGCAGCAGCAGTTCCGATCGGAGTTCCAGCAGTGTAATGCTGGGGCTCCGATCAGTTGCCATGGCAGCCAGGACGCTACTGAAGTCCTAGCTGCCATGGTATGTCAGTGAGCAGCATGGTAGCATGCCCTATTTTGTCCTTGATTGTAGATTCCTCCAGTACATTATAGTCAGTGAAACCATGAAAACCACAGACACAACAAGGATGTCATGTTGTTTTTCCCTTCACCCATGACAGCACCACGATATAAGGATGCTGTCATGGGCTCTGGAAAAATCAAATTACCGGTAAGTAATCATAATTTTCATGACTGTGGAAATTCATTTTCCAAATGTCGGTGGAATATGGATGACACATAGAGGCAAGAAACTGATACACGGACCATCTATTTGAAATTGAAACACTTTAAGGGAGATTTAGCAAACTGGTGTAAAGTTGCTAAATCCACCAGTTTCAAATTCCACCTTTTCATTTTTCACAGCTCATTTGGAAAATGAAAGGTGGCATCTGATTGGTTGCTATGGGCACCTAAGCCAGTTCTACTTTACACCAGTTTGATAACTCTCTCCCTGTTGTAAATATCCATTAGGAAGTTATTCAGATTCTCTATCATTTTATTTATTTATTTTCTAGCATTTGCTGTGGAGTCTGAATATGTTTAGCTGATTATTAGCATATTCATATGCTCTGCAGTCCACAGATGACTCCGCTCTATCTATATACTCCTGTGGTGGACAGGGATCGGAGGGGTAATATGACTCCCGTTGTAGCGTATGAGGCCTCTACTGTATCTCTTCGTACCTCTGATTTCATACGGAGGCGTACAGAAGTAATTGTGTGCTCTACCTATGGAGCTATTATCTGCCAGAAGGAATGCTTTTAGGGAAGGGTAGTTCTGTACACATGGCACCCAACTGAGCCTGTATTACAATACACAAAGGCAGAGAAAAAAAAATGTCTGCCAGTCCGTAGTAATGGAGTGTAGGTTTGTTTCAGACTGTAATGATTTTTATTTTATTTTTTGCATATCCTTTTCTTCTCCCTCTCGGGTGTATTTTTATTGTTGATTCTCCAGTTCTTCTATTCTTTAGCAGCAATGTTCCGTGAATGGTGGTGAATTCTGCTCCTAATCTGCAGCTGGAATATTGATCAAGGACGGGAGTGAGGTCTATAGATTGCGCTAAGGAGGCTAGGTTTACCCGGATAGTCCTCTTTTATATTTCAGATGTCTTGCAGTCAGACGGCAGCATGTTTTATTGATTTATTTATTTTATTTTAGCCGCACAATTACATCTGCACAAGTTTGTAGACGGCGTGGTGAATAGCTAGGCTGCTGAGCTAGGAAGATCAATGGTCCTGCTAACAAGCAAGCGCTTGTCTGTTTCCTAGTGTTGTCTGATGTGTTCCTTTTAGTTTTTTTTCTTGCGGTTTGTTTTAGCTCTTTATTTTTATGTTCTTTTTATATGTATCATGCCTGTGCCTTCTGATGCCTAACAGGATGTAAAAGAGGCAGACATCAAGATGTTTTAAATGGAGTGTCTGTGTTCAGAGATAAAAATACATGCCCAGATTCGGGAGAAAAGAAGTCTTGGAATAGTCTTTCTCCCACTAAGGTTTTTGGACTGCTCAGACTGTCTGCAGCCTCACTGAGCCCCAGCGACTAATGACTTTTTAAAGCATAGAGTGATAACGGTACAGATTTCCGATGACGTGGTCGCTTTGGCAGAGACAATATTTGTGTAGTTCTCACTTCTAATACTTGCTATCTTCTTTCTTTAAGATGGAAAGAGGAATTGACACCTTCAGTAATCGGCTTGGATTCAGGCTGCTTTCCTCAGGGCACCTTTTCTCATGGCGTTTGATGCCGTTTTGCCGCTAGATCTAGGAGCGGATAAAAAAAAAAAAAGAGAAGTCTTTTCTTTATCCTTTCCCTTCCTTTACGAACACCTCCTGATGTTAGATTGTAAACTGCATGAAAGAGAATCGGCATGTGTGAAAGCACACAAGCGATATTAAAGGGATTCTGTCACCAGGTTTGGGGCTTGCACGGCTAGATCGCCGCTAGCATGTCCGCAATATATGTGTCCTATAGGGCTGTGTGGTTTTAATTTCTTTAAAAAAGGATTTTATAGATATGTAAATGAGTGTTGAATGTGTCCAAGGGGCGTACAGCGAACCTTACTGTGAAGGAACCCAGCACCGCCTATGTCTCCTCCTTTCATCGACGATAGATAGCCGTAATCTCGCGATGCGCAGTTCTTTTCCTGAGGCTGATGCCAGCACAGGGAAGGAACACTATACCGGCACTGCGCATGCGCGAGATTACGGCTATCTATCGTTGATGAAAGGAGGAGACATAGGCGGTGCTGGGCTCCTTCACAGGCGGGGGGCGTGGCTGGGCACAAGTAAGGTTCGTACAGCCCCTTGGACACATTCAACACTCATTTACATATCTATAAAATCCTGTTTTTAAATAAATTAAAACCACACAGCCCTATAGGACAGATATATTGAGGACATGCTAGCGGCGATCTAGCCGTGCATGTCCGTATCTCTATAGCACCAAACCTGGTGACAGAATCCCTTTAACCTTTTCCTGACATAGCTTTACCTTTCCAGAGCCATAACTTATTTTTCCAGTCACATAGCCGTATGAGGGCTTTTTTTTTTTTGTTTTGCGGAACAAGTTGTACTTTCTAATGGCAACATTTCATATTCTATAGGATGTAGTGAGAAGCTGGGAAAATTTCTAAATGGGGTGGAAATATAAAACTATTTTTTTTTTTTTTTTTTTTTTCCACGATGTTCCCTATGAGGTAAAAATTACATGTTGGCTTCATTCTGGGGGCCAGTACGATCATAGCAATAACTTTAAATAGTTTTTCTTGTGGTTTAATACAAAAATGAAAAAAAAAAAAAAAATTCCTTGCATCGCCATATTCTGACCCCCATAACTTTTTTATATTTACCTCTATGGAGATGTGTGAGGGCTCATTTTGCAGAGTTTTCCCTTTTATTTTTAGTACCCCTGGAGGACTTGAACATGCAGTCACCTAACTGCTTTTTTCATAGATTTACCATTGGAGCCTATGGGGAAATTGCTTTGTTCCCATCGCTAGGGGAAGCCTTCAGAAGGCCTAAGGCTGCCATAGCAACTGAACGGTTCTTGCAATCTTATCAAAATTGACTGTGGTATCTGAGGGGGTTAAAATTCCATGATCTGAGTTATCGCTGGTCACAGTCTGGTGCTGGGTGCCTGCTGTGTAAAACAACAGCCACTTGGCAGCTATAGTGCCCGCTCAGCTCCTGAGCGGGTGCCATCTTTAAAGACCCAACATCTGGTGTACATGTACGGCGGATTTTGGGAATGGGAAACTCATCCAAGTTCTGTCAGTGAGAAACTAATGTTTTTCCCCGAGTTTGCTTCAGTGTTTTCGGGGATTCCATGCAGATGTCATCCGTTTTTGATGCATTTTTCATGCACTTGAATATACATGTCATTACCACAGAACTACTGGCTAGGAAGCTGCTGCCTTCTCCTTTGTGTTCTGATCTTCTGCTGATGATGGGGCAGTGGGAGGATCCAGGAAGGGGCAGGGGAAGGGGCATTTATTTTAAAACATGATTTCCCTAGTAGAATCCCATAGTCATGTTTAAAGTGGTTCTGCACTTTCATTTAACTGATGATCTATCCTCTGGACACCCGTGACCCCCGCCGATCAGCTGTTTGAGAAGGCAGCGGCGCGGCCTTCTCACTGTTTACCGCCAGGCCGCCGGCCCACTGACGTCACGACTAGTATCACTGGCCTGGGAGCGGCTAAGCTCCATTCAATTGAACAGAGCTTAGCCTTGCCGACGCTAGTTGATACTAGTGACGTCAGTGGGCCGGCGGTAAATGGTGAGAAGGCCGCGGCGCTGCTGGAGTGCCGCTGCCTTCTCAAACAGCTGATCGGCGGGGGTCCCGGGTGTCGGACCCCCGCCGATCAGAAGCTGATGATCTATCCAGAGGATAGATCATCAGTTAAATGAAAGTGCAGAACCCCTTTAAGCTAACAATCTGAGTTTACAAGTTTTTATAGCCTTAGCTGAATGGCAGCAGTTTTTCAAATGGTTTACAGCTTCAGTCTTGAACTATTGACTATTCCCTTCACTTATACAAGTGTCTTTAGTCCTGCAAAAAACATATTTATTTAATCAGTTATCAGTTAACCATGGGCGTTGCGTTCCCTGTAACAGCGGAACACAACACAATGGAAGCTATAAGTATTGCCGCTCCTTAACTGTGCGTTCCGTGCCATATAGTGAAGCATATGAAAAGCTTGCTTCTTCACGGTCACTTAACGTGTTCGTTTTCCGGTAACGTGACGCACTGCATGCATCGGCCTTTATTCTTACAGTAGAGAAGTACCGTATTTTTCGCCCTATAAGACACACTTTTTCCCCAGTCGTCTCCATGACACCACATGCTGAGATTGACTCCCTCCTGATTGGACAGGAAAAACACAGAGAGGTTAAAACCCCCACCCCCTCCTCACATCACCAGTGTTTTTCCTGTCCCATCAGGATAAGGAAGCAGGAGAGGTGCACGGAGCTTGTTGGGCTCACCTGGAGTATCGTCTCATCCACAGGCCGAGGTCGGATCTGCAGTGCAGCTCTCCCTCCTCTGTTCGGTCAGGCCTGGGCTCGGGCACACACGTAGTGCCCCTGCGAAGATTCCCTCTGCGGCGGTCCAGGAGGGCTTGATGCAGAGGGAAGGAGGACGCGGCGGATCGGCGCTGAGATGCGTCCCTTCCGGCTGGCAGGCAGGTGACGTCAGACGCTAGGGGGCGGAGCAAGAACGCGCTGACGTCATCCACATGCGCCACAGGTCCTGAAGCGAGGGAACACCATAAAAACGCACAGGACCTGGGTAATGGCGCCCTGCTTAAGCGTGGCTCATACTAGGAGCATCTTTGGCGGTCGGGAGTCAAGATGAGCACCCCCCTCGCGCCGGGCTCTGGAACCGAGCCTGCATCAAACCCTGGGACAGTGAGTAACATGCTCTCAGGCATATGATTTGTATGGTGGGTTCAGTTTGCTCATCCTTTCCTCCCTTAACATTTTCAGGGAGAAAAGGATTCCACTTCGGCAGCCAAAAAAACCAAAAAATGTGGTATTTGCGGCAAGAGATTATCTAACACAGGATCCAAAGCCCTGTGTAAAGAATGTACAGCCAGTGTCATCAAGGCTGAGTCTTCTGGGTTAATTGAAGACATTAGAAAAGTGGTAAAAGAGGAGGTCCAGCTAGCCTTAGCTGCCAGAGAACCCACTCCCCCCAAAATTGCTCCCACTCAGGATTCCCGTAGTGTTAAATCACTCATCCTGGATTCCGACTCTGAGGGACTGGCGGTCTCAGACTCCGAATCGGTGCAAAAGCACCCAGGATCTTCAGACGAAGAGAGCGAATATAAGCGCTTCCTGTTCAATCCTGAAGATATTGAGGAACTTATCAGGGCCATCAGGGCCACCATTCAGATGGAGATGCCTAAAGCCCCTAAGTCTACCCAACAAGAAATATTTGGGGGTCTAGGGGAAAGAAAGAAGGCGTTTTTTCCGGTCCCTGATAGTGTACAAAAACTAATTCGATCAGAATGGGAAAAACCGGATAAAGGATCCTTTATCCCAAGGGGAATTAAGAGACGCTACCCCTTTAGCCAAGAGGATTGTACAGATTGGGAAACTATTCCAAAAACGGCCCTGCCGTTTGAGGACTCAGCACAGTTGAAAGATCCTCTAGACAGGAAAACGGAGAGTCTCTTGCGAAAGACCTGGGAGACTACGGCGGCCCTTCTCAAACCAGGCGTCGCCTCTACATGTGTGGCCAGAACACTGAACCTCTGGCTAGACCAGCTAGAGATACATCTGGTTAACAAAACGCCACGAGATCAAATCCTAGAGAGCTTGCCTCTACTAAAGATGGCAACCTCGTTCCTAGCAGACGCAGCAGCCGAATCAGTGAAACTATCTGCCCGTACAGCTGTTCTCTCAAATACTGCGAGAAGGGCATTATGGCTCAAAGCGTGGTCAGGAGACATCACATCTAAAAATAAATTAATCGCACTCCCCTTCCACGGTCAGTACGTCTTCGGTGAAGATTTGGACAAAATCCTAGACAACGCAACAAATAAAAAAAGGGGGTTTCCCGAGGAAAGATACAAACAAAAGAGACAGCCCTTTCGTGACCGATTTTTTTCAACCCGAAAATAAAAAAGATAAAGGGAAGACTGGGAGGTGGAGTTATGCGAAGGGAGGCAGAGGGAGAAGTTTCCTCTTCAACCCAAACCGGGCAGAGGCCTCCTCATCCAATAGCAAACAATGACGCTATACCTGTGGGGGGAAGACTCAGCTCCTTTCTAAAATCGTGGGAGCACGTAACAAACAGCAGGTGGATCTTAAGTATTATACAGGAGGGTTATCAGATAGATCTTCTTTCTCTCCCCCCACAGAAATACGTAGTCACTACCCTTCCCCCATCTCAAACTGTGACCTTAAAAAAAGATATAAAAAACCTATTAACCTTGGACGCCATAGAGCCAGTTCCAAAAAATCAGACAGGGCTGGGATTTTATTCCCGCCTCTTCATTATAAAAAAACCAAACGGGAAATCCAGGGTAATTATAAATCTGAAACATCTAAACAAATATGTAAGATATCAAAAATTCAAAATGGAGACCCTGAAGTCAGCAGTGAAGCTCTTGAAGAAGGACGCGGTGATGGCCACAATAGATTTAAGCGACGCTTATTATCATGTTCCAATTCACAGGTCGTCAAGGGAGTTTCTAAGGTTCGCAGTAAAATTGGAGGGAAACATTCAACATTTCCAGTTCAGGTGTCTCCCCTTCGGGATCTCTTCTGCCCCGAGGGTTTTTACCAAAATAATGGCGGAAGCCTTGACAACCTTGAGAGAAAAGGCAGTTTGTGTGATCCCCTATCTGGACGACCTACTGGTAGTGGCAGACAACATAGAGACCATGAAAAACCATCTCGGGTTAGTCCTGGGGCATCTACAGAACCTAGGTTGGATAATCAATTGGGAAAAATCGGATTTAATCCCATCCAAACTGAAAGATTTTCTGGGCATAACCTTAGACACAGTCTCCCAAAGATCTTTTCTGCCACCTCAAAAGATAGTAAAGCTTCAGTCAGCTTTGAGGAAGTTCAAGAAGGAGAAATTCTGTTCGATAAGACAGGCCATGAAGGTATTAGGGAGTCTGTCTGCTTGCATTCCGGCAGTAGCCTGGGCACAGTTCCATCTAAGACCACTCCAGAAATTTATCTTAGACAAATGGAACAGATCACAATTAACCCTAGAGAGGAGAATATTCTTAGATACAAAGACCAAAAAATCGCTAACTTGGTGGCTCAGCAGATCCAACCTAGAAAACGGGATTTTCTGGGCACAAGATCTCCCTCTAGTCATCACAACAGATGCCAGTCTCCACGGTTGGGGAGCGATCGTCCAGGGGAACTCCTACCAGGGAACATGGGGGAGTTACGTAAGTCAGCAATCCTCAAATTTCAAGGAGCTGAAGGCAGTGTGGGAAGCACTGAAACATACGAGTCGGCTGGCAGAAGGACGTCACGTCCTAGTCTACTCGGACAACGCTACAGCCGTGGCCTTCATCCAACACCAGGGAGGCACAAGGCATCACCTGTTACAGAACCTGGCGAACAAAATCTTTTCCTGGGCAGAAAGCAACATTCAATCTCTTTCAGCGGTTCATCTAAAGGGAGTATTAAACATTCAGGCCGATTACCTAAGCCGGCACAGACTAGACCCTGGGGAATGGATGTTAGCCCCAGAAGTCTTTCACTTAATCACAAAGAAATGGGGCAGGCCGACGATAGACCTGTTTGCATCCAGGAGAAATCGTCAGCTAAACCAGTTCTTCTCCCTCAACCCCAGGGATCATCCGGGGGCAGTAGACGCCTTCAATCAGAGCTGGACAACAAACCTAGTCTACGCATTCCCCCCATTTCCGCTTATCCCCAAAGTATTACAGAAGTTCCTGAAGGAGAGTTGTACACTAATACTGATAACCCCCTTCTGGCCCAAAAGAAGTTGGTTCTCCCTCTTGAAAGCCCTCAGCGTGGAAGCTCCTTTCCTTCTACCTCGGAGGCCGGACCTTCTAAGTCAGGGGCCCATCACTCACCCAGACCTGGAAATACTAAAATTATCAGCCTGGATTCTGAAGAATCCAACTTATTAAACTTCGGTTTATCAAAAAAAGTAGTGAACACCTTACTCCTTAGCAGGAAGCAGACTACCAACGATAAGTACCAAAAAATATGGAAGAAATTCGCGGATTGGTCTGGAACCTCCTTCAACCAGTTCAAAGCCAACATCTCACTAATCTTGGATTTTCTTCAAGAAGGGCTAGATTTAGGGCTATCCCCTAATACCCTTAGGGTCCAGGTATCGGCCTTAGGGGCACTATATAATACCAAGCTAACAGAACATCCCTGGATATCCAGATTCCTTAAAGCAGCAGATAGGATCAGACCTACGATTAAAAACATGGTGCCACCATGGAACCTTAATACGGTACTAGGGGGTCTAACCTCCAATCCATTTGAACCTCTGGACTCTATTCACATCAGATGGCTTACAATTAAAACTATATTTTTGGTGGCAATAACCTCAGCCAGAAGGGTCTGTGAGCTGCAGGCCTTGTCCATCCAAGAACCATTCCTTACAATATTTGAGGACAGATTAATTTTCAAATTAGATCCAACTTTCCTCCCCAAGGTAGTCTCGACCTTTCATAGGTCTCAGGACATTGTTCTCCCTTCATTCTGTAACGATCCGAAAAACGATCAGGAATCTACTTACCACACATTAGACGTCCGGAGAGCGGTATTAAAGTACCTGGACGCTACCAGTCTTTGGAGAATAGACAAAAATCTGTTTGTCCAATTTTCAGGTCCCAACAAGGGGAGGAAAGCGGCGAAAAGTTCCATCTCTAGATGGATTAAGATGGCCATTTCGGAAGCATACAAAGCTCAGGGAAAAGATGTCCCCGCTTCACTAAAGGCACATTCTACGAGAGGCATGGCCGCCTCCTGGGCGGAAAAAGCTTCAGCCTCCTTACAACAGATTTGCAGGGCAGCAACCTGGAAGAGAGCTCATACTTTCACTAAGCACTACAGGCTAGACTTAGCCGCTAATGATGACCTAAGATTCGGACGTAAGGTCCTGTCGGCAGTCGTCCCCCCCTAATGATATCTTTGATATTATCTCAGCATGTGGTGTCATGGAGACGACTGGGGAAATGAGTATTACACTCACCGGTAATCCGGTTTCCTGGAAGTCTCCATGACACCACATACATCCCACCCTTTGTTCTGCTGTTAGCTATTATCCTTTCATCCTGGGGTTCTTCGTTAAAATACACTGGTGATGTGAGGAGGGGGTGGGGGTTTTAACCTCTCTGTGTTTTTCCTGTCCAATCAGGAGGGAGTCAATCTCAGCATGTGGTGTCATGGAGACTTCCAGGAAACCGGATTACCGGTGAGTGTAATACTCATTTCCCCCCAAAAGTGTGTGTGTGGGGGGGAATAGCAGTGCGTCTTATGGGGGGGCGAATGCTGCGACCGTCCGGTGAATAGATTGAGAGGGAGGAGAGGCTGGAGGCCGGCATCTGTTTCTGTAATGGCAGCGGGGCCCGCTGCAGTCACTGTATTCTACTACACTGGTCCCCGCTCACTGTAGTATACGGTAATCATATCTAACTTGTGGGTATTGTTAAAGTATTCCAATCATCTTAAATCTAGCGCTGTACTACTAACTTCTTGGCAGTCAGGAGGCCGGAAGTTAGTAGTACATTTGTGAATTCTAAGTCGCATTGGCGACCATCTGGAGCCCTGTGTTATACAGTGTAATACATTCTAGTATGCGTGTAAAAGGGGCCTAAGTGTCAGGTGATCCCTAAGGGTACTTTCACGCTTAGGTTGTTTGATTCTGGCAGGCAGTTCCGATGCCTGAACTGCCTGCCTGATCAGGCAAACTAAGCAAACGCATGTCATTTTTTTTCTGACTGATCAGGCATTTTTACAGACTGATCAGGATCCTGATCAGTCTGAAAAATGCCTGATCATTCATAAAAATGCATTGCAATGCCTGATCCGTTTTTCCAGCGTCATCAGGCAAAACGGATCCGGTATTAATTTTAGGATCCCTCAATGCCGGATCCGTCAATGCGGCAATTTGAATCCCGGATCCGGCACTAATACATTCCTACGGGGAAAAAATGGCGGAATCGGCATTCAGGCAAGTGTTCAGTTTTTTTGGCCGGAGATAAAACCGTAGCATGCTGCGGTATTATCTCCGTCCTGAACAGTCAAAAAGACTGAACTGAAGACATCCTGATGCATCCTGAACGGATTGCTCTCCATTTAGAATGCATGGGGATAAAACTGATCAGTTCTTTTCCAGTATTGAGCCCCTAGGACGGAACTCTATGCCGGAAAAGAAAAACGCTAGTGTGAAAGTACCCTAATTTGAAGGAAATTGCCTTAGGGCTTGTTCACACGACCGTGCAGTTTTTTTGCGGTCCGCTGTCCACCTTGAGCATGGAGACGGACGTGTGAATGAGGTTTAAGAGATCGCCTTTGGAGCACCTGCGGATAATAAAAGCACATGTAAACATATGTTTGCCCTGTTTTTCATGGCCCCTAACTAGCACTAACAACTCACAGAATGAACATAACCCTGTTCACGGGAATATAATAGAATTAGGTCAATTGACAAACAAATTTCACAGAATTACCATCAATTCTAAAATTTCACTTTTAATAATCATAATTAAAATATTGGACCCTTTTGATACGGAAATAAACAATAAACAAAAATTAAATCCAAAAAGACTATATGTCGCTCTCCTTAGTTGCAGGAAGCCAAGTGGAATTGATAATCTAAAGAGGCAGTATCCCTAGTACTTCCCCTATTTTAGTGGCACTGCCTGAAAACGGAATAGCCGCCCCGATAGGGGCGATCCCGTATCTCGTACCTCCTAGAGATCCCTGTAGGACCCTGATAGGGGTGACAGATGGTGCTATTCCTAATTGGAGACCCGAACTAGTGTACATGTAAACCAAAAATAAAAAACAGCACATATAGAACAACCCTTCCCCCGTGTGGTGGAGGTCACAATACTCAGAGAAATCAGTGCAAGATTAAAGCATGAATTATGTACAGCGTCCCTACGCGTTTCGCCTTGTTGGTATTAGGCTCCTCAGGGGACAAAAAAACGTAACAGAGTGTCCTATACCATAGATGACAGCAAGAAAAAAAGATAAAGAGAAATATAAGTGACCGCAATAAATCTCACTCATCTAGAATGGTGGTCACTGATTCTGAATTCACATTTAGATATAGAGTAGGGGACTCCAGAGTTGGATAAAGGAACTAAATAAGTGCCACAAGACACGTCGATATTAATGGCGGACCCTCAGATTGCAATTCAATCCAGTCGCACCCTAATGATTGGATAGATAGCTATAATACACCCTCCCAGCTCATAGGAGTGTTAATCCAGCATTTAGGATAAAGAAAAATGACCCATATAGCATGTTTAGATAGATATATATATATATATATATATATATATATATACAGATGTAAGTACTATTATTAGCAAAAAATAGCAGCCATTATAGGTGCAAATATAATTTCATGATTGGAATATTTGGTGCCAGATATATAACAAGCGCATATAAAATCAAAAGACTTGCGTGTCCACAAGATGCCTGTACATGTGTACATGTGCGTACGGTGGATAGCTTCAGTGGGTTGTAGTGTGGCTCAAAGGAGGCTGGTAGTGCTAGCTTGCGGGGTCCCGGCGTGACCGATGTCAGGATGATGACGCGGCCGCTATTTTTTGCTAATAATAGTACTTATTATATAGATACATCTGTGTATGTATATATATATAATAATCTAAACATGCTATATGGGTCATTTTTCTTTATCCTAAATTCTGTGAAATTTCCCTAACTAGCACTGTCAGAAGTTTTGATAGACTCCTTTTAAAGACTGTCATTTGGTTTTCTATATGACTGTCCCTTTTCTTGTCTTGTGGTATTGCAGGAACGCTGGTACATTCTTTACGTAAGACCAAACAAGATACACCGGAGGAAGTTTGACAGTAAGGGAAATGAAATTGAGCCTAGCTTCAGTGACACTAAGAAGGTGAACACAGGCTTTCTCTTGTCTTCTTACAGTAGGTATTACATATATATTTTTTATTCAATTATAGCACTATAGAACACTGAAAGATAAGTGTTTTCCATCAAATGTAACTGCTTTTAATTCTAATAAAACATATAGACATAAAGAAGAGATATGTGACCCCAAAACATATTATAGCAGTCAAGAGTAAGGAGAAGGGAATTGGCTGTCCCTAGATAACTTCAAGGAATTGTCTTAAAGGGGTATTCTCATCTCAGACAATGAGGGCATATCGCTAGGATAGGACCCACACCTACGAGAACTGAGCGGGGAAAGCTGTGGCTGAAGGACCCCGGATTTCCCGGGGTCCGTCCACCACCAAGCGCTGCTCCTATAGGAGTGAATGGGAGCGCACATGCGGCACCTGCTCCCCATAGAAATGATTGGGGGGCGGCTGCGCATGCGCAGTACGCCCTCTGTTCATTTCCCCGCTTTGTTCTCATTGTAGATGGGGGTCCGAGTGGTGGGACCCGCACCTATTAGACAATGGGGGCATATCCTAGTGATATGTCCCCATTGTCTGAGATGGGAAAACCCCTTTAAGGGTGTATTAGACTGGCAGATTGTCTCCTCCCGAGCAACACTTCCCTCCCAATCGCCTGCATGAAAATAATTCCTGTCTATATGCCCTAAGGCATGAACTCATAGAGAGGAGTCCTCAGCTTAGGAACAGCCATAACAGAGGGCAGATCTGTACAGGCAGCTCCACCAGTCCTTATATTACATAGACAGCCATTCATATGAATAGCTGCCAGGGGCATTTTAAAAGGGGGTGTCTCTCTAAAAGTTATCAACATTTTGAGGTCTGATATATTGGAACGTCCTGTGAAAATTGACTAATTGGACTATTTTCAAATACCCTTCTCCACAGGCAGCACAGGTATCCATTGATTTTGAAGTTGTTTCAGTTGGTAGAAGTTATCCCTATCCACAGGATAGGGGTTAACTATTAGATTAGTGACAGTCCTACCTCTGGGACCTCCATCGATCATAAGAATGTTAAGGGTAGAGTTGGGGATGTGTCCCTGCACAGTCTGACATTATCCAATCAGTGCTCCCAGTGTCAGACTGTGCAGGGACACACACCCAACCAGTAACACCCCTCTGTACCCTTACTGCAGACTGCTGGGAATTCACTTACAAACTTCTAGTGAACTTAAATAATAAAGGAACGGCACACCATGGAGTAATAAGAATAGATGCTGCAGAATTGGTATTACATGAGGACTGCAAGTAGTTACTAAAACAGGCATGTCGGGAGCGGTGACAAGTCCTCTTTAAATCTTCAACTGCCACCAGCTGTGACAGTTGTAGGGTAAGACCTGCATCAGAGAGGACATGCCCCGAGCTGCCAGGCTGAAATAAATCTAGCAGAGCAATTGGAGCAAAGAATGGGGAGATCTCTGGATCCATGTGAGGTTCAGGGCTGGTTCTAGCTTTGTTAGAAAGAGATTGTCATGTACTATATGATGATTTTCATTTTTTACATCATAATGAAAATCGGACATCATATAGTACATAATTTCTTTAAATATATCCATACACACACAGCCAAGAAGTAAAGCTAGTGCTGCAGTCAGAATATTGGACCTGGTATCATTTTAAATTAAAAAATGATACCGAGATCCATGCTGTAGCCGTAATACTTTATTATATATATCCTCTACTGTATTGAAATGCTCTATGAGGTATCATAATGGTTTACTTAACTATTTGTTCTTCACTAGAGGTGGAAGCAAAAGGTGAATCAGACAGACTGCAAACAGAGGATCTGAAACGTCTAATTCACAAGGAGGAGTTGATGAAAATCAGTCTGAAGTTCACCCCCAAAGATGGCGTCGCACTTTGGCTGCCAGAGGCTGAAATAGAGAAGACTGAACTGGAGTTTGGTGAACAGTTACGGGTGAAAACCTTGGGAGATGGACCATTTATATGTACGATTGTTGTTCTAGTAATACAGCATCTCTTTGTCTTGTGGAGTGTATCATAGTTGACTAACTTCAAGCTTCTCATGCACCCCCTAAGCTTTGTGGTTTGATGTCTCCGTACTGTAAAGCAGAGTGCACGACCTGTGTCACACTATGATTCCAAGCTGGGTCTGGGTCCCCAACCTAAAGAAGCAATTAAGGCAATACTGCTGCTGTGTTATGTATCTAGTGTAGGTTCCATATAGTGTTGAGCGAATCAAAGTCAAATGAATTTACTTTGATCCGAATTTCCCCCAAAAATTCTATTCGGTCCAAAGAAGAATTTCCTCGCTTTTCGTGGTAACAAATCAATTTTCTCTGAAATGGCGGGAGTAAAAAACATACTCAGTTCATCCATTTGCATGCGAAGATGCCGCTGCGGCCAGCTTGATTGAAGATACCGTGCAAAATCTTGCGTGCAGTGACGTATGACATGCTGTCACCACGCGAGATTTCGCTCATGTCTTCAATCAAGATGGCCGTGGTAGCCTCTACACAATCAATATATATATAATTTTTTTTTTTTTTTTTACGGATTAACCCCTGAAACACTCAATGTTCATCTGAGATGCAGCGATCACGGATGAACGCGGCACCTGAGGGGTTTAATGAGGGGGGGGGGGGGGCAGTTTGAACACCGTTCCCCATCATTGTGCCTGCTATATACAAAGAAATGCAATTCGTGACAAAGTAATTTGGCATGCAGCGAATTTCGTTGTGAAATTCGGCAAAGAAGCCAAATAAATTTTTTGATAACCTTGCTCAACGCTAACTACATATACTGAAAGCATTTGGGTCCCCTGATCCCATTTGGCTCTCCAGAATGAAGAAGTAGAGGTGGTTACACATGCATGCTGTGCATTGTAGTTTCTAGGAGTGGTGAAATGCTTGGCTGTTTCACTTTTCTTCTTATAGGTAGAAGTTTCAAAAGTTGAACCCCCCCCCCCCCCATCTTTATGCCCTAAATAGCTTTAGCATTTTTTTTTAGATCCAGTGACGTACCAGGCTCTCCACGGTGCTGCCAGGAACCCCGGTGACGTCACCGGCACTGATAGGCGGGATTTATCGCTGCCCTAGCCAGTAAAATGGCTAGGGCAGCGCTAAGGCACGCCCATAAGAGCCGGTGACGTCACCAAACACACTGCCGGGCGGAAGTTTCCGCCCGGCCGTGTGTTATTGAAAACAAGAGCCCGTGCCTTGCGCGATTTAGCGCAGGGCAAGGGAGCGCATCGGAGCATGAGAGGCTCTGATGCTAGCCTCGGGGGCTGCCTGGGTGAAAATAAGGGTATGTCCGTGTTCAGCGCTGAAACCGGACAACCCCTTTAAATTTTATTGCAGACCTTGGGAGACGTGCAAGCTAAAAATCTGTCCATGGGGCCAGAAGAGATTTCACAAACCTTTGGTGTATAGCTATTACTGGATATCTATTACATGGTGTACTTTTATATAATTCCAGTAGCTATTGTCATAGTAACACTTTTATGGTAGGTACACATGTTAGGTTATTATGCTGATATTCAGATCCTCGTGTACTGTACAGTGATTCTCTGGAGTCATTGATCACTGTTTCTGCAAGCTTCCTAGCTCACTTTATACCTGCCACACCACCGCCTTACGGTTATACCATTCTCACACTTAGGCCTCATGCACACGACCGTTGTTTCATTCCGTGTCCGTTGTTCCGTTTTTCGTGATTTTCTTCGGACCCATTGACTTTCAAAACTCTGCTAATGCACCGTTTGTCATCCGCGTCCGTGATCCGTGGTTCCAGTCCGTCAAAAAAATATAACCTGTCCTATTTTTTTTTTCACGGAAAACGGTTCGTGGACCCATTCAAGTCAATAGGTCCGTGAAAAAACGCGGAGGCACACAAGATTGTCGTCTGCGTCCGTTTTTTTCCTATCATTTGCATGGCAAACTTGACTTAGATTTTTTTTTTACTTTCCTTCATGTCTGGTGATCCTCCAAAAATAAAGGAAGACACACGGAAACGGATCACGGAACAATGGAACCCCATTTTGCGGAACGGAACACAACGGCGGTCGTGTGCATGAGGCCTTAATCCGTGCAGAGGCTGCTGTAATTACCAAACCTTATGAATTAGTTCCTTACAGACAACTTCCATTAGCTTTTTGTAAGATTCTTTGGATAGGTCATCAATATCTAGAGCCTCTAGACAACCACTGTAAGTTGGTCTCTATCTCTCTCATACACTTTCTTTCTTTCTGACTGATGAACAGGCACTTTTTTTTTTCCAGTGGGCCACCCACATGCATGGGCATCTTGTCCCTAATGGAAAATCTGGCCCTGCCTATTGACATCACTGGTGGAAAATACTAATATAAAGGATCACATGACTTGATCATATTACACTAGCAGGATTTCTATACAAAAAAGTTAGGACATGTTCACGAGCTTGGGATCATGTCAGAATTATAAGGCGCAGAATCTGCTGGCATTCTGCCTGTGGCAAATCCTTGCTGTGTGAACATGTCCTGATCGATCCATGTTAGAAAAAACTGAAGCCACTTGTGGCCACAGCTGTTGTTCTTTGTGATTTTATTATAGTGTTGTGCTTCCCTGCTTTAAGTAATATCGTCTCTCTCCTTTAGTTTCCTTGGCAAAAATTGACAGTGGAACGGTGACAAAATGTAATTTTGCTGGAGATGCTCAGACTGGGGCTTCCTGGACAGACAACATTATGGCCAATAAATCTGGCAGTGTTGATCCTGCCCCTGAGGCCCGTGGTCAAGGGGATGGAGCTGAAGATGATGAATGGGTATGAAAATAACATTTTTTCCAATATACTTTTAAAGGGTTAGGTCACTTTCTACGCATAAAGGTTACAATATGAGAAAGTTACATAACCTACTCAAAGGATATTTGTCAGGCTTCTTTCACATCTCTGTTTTGTAAATCCGGTAGTCTTTTCCGGCAGAGGCGTTACCATATCCGATATAGCCGGGCACTGCCGGATCACCATAGACGGTTAATGTGCCCCCATATGGTATCATAGCATTGATCTCTAATCCAGTGGAACAAAACACATTTTTTGTGTATGAAATCTGAGAAATCTGGAGATACAGCATGTAGTAGTTCTATGGGAGTTGTAGTACAGCTCCATACAGCTTGGAACTGAGACGGTGCTGTAATAGGGCTATGTGCTGGATTGGTCAGACTTCTTCCACTTCACAGATCATTTCTTAAAGGAGTATTCCCCTTATACATTTAGGGCATGTCTACAGGATATGCCATAGATGTCTGATAGATGTGGGTCCCACCTCTGGGACAGGCACCTCTCTGTAGAACAATCAGGTGTAATTGCACTGTAAATAATCACGCTGACAGACATATTCATAAAACTGCTGACACTGCAAAGGAATGATATTACTAATGAGGATGGAAGAGAGAGAACATAAACTCCTTAAAGGGTTTGTATACACTAATTTCTGGATCTCTGAGACTGGCAGGACCTTTGTTGGTGATCATACTTACCTGGGTCCCTGCTCGTTTGCACGCCAGCCTCCATTGCTTGTCTTGAGTCCTTTCATGAAAGCTTCCTATTTGACGCCGTTACAGCCAATAACTGACCACTGCTTTCCTTGCATTATGTTAAATGGTCATATGAAGCAAGGGGAGCAGATCTCCACTGTGGCCAGTGATTGTCTTGATGCCACTGCAGCCAAACGTTTTCATGGAGAAACCCAAGACAAGCAGCAGAGGCCTAAAAGAGAATAAGCCAGGACCCAGCACCTAGAGATTACCAACATGAATCTGGCTAGTCTGACAGGTCATGGACATGAGTGCACAACCCCTTTAACTGCGTGGGCTGTAGCTTAGAAAAGCCCATGCTCCTAAGCATCCCAACTAGATTATACAGTGGAGGAAATAATTATTTGACCCCTCACTGATTTTGTAAGTTTGTCCAATGACAAAGAAATGAAAAGTCTCAGAACAGTATCATTTCAATGGTAGGTTTATTGTAACAGTGGCAGATAGCACATCAAAAGGAAAATCGAAAAAATAACTTTAAATAAAAGATAGCAACTGATTTGCATTTCATTGAGTGAAATAAGTATTTGAACCCTCTAACAAAAAAAGACTTAATACTTGGTGGAAAAACCCTTGTTTGCAAGCACAGAGGTCAAATGTTTCTTGTAATTGATGACCAAGTTTGCGCACATTTTAGGAGGAATGTTGGTCCACTCCTCTTTGCAGATCATCTCTAAATCCCTAAGGTTTCGAGGCTGTCTCTGTGCAACTCTGAGCTTGAGCTCCCTCCATAGGTTTTCGATTGGATTAAGGTCCGGAGACTGACTAGGCCACTCCATGACCTTAATGTGCTTCTTCTTGAGCCACTCCTTTGTTGCCTTTGCTGTATGTTTTGGGTCATTGTCGTGCTGGAACACCCATCCACGACCCATTTTCAGTTTCCTGGCAGAGGGAAGGAGGTTGTCGCTCAGGATTTCACGATACATGGCTCCGTCCATTTTCCCGTTTATGCGAATAAGTTGTCCTGTGCCCTTAGCAGAAAAACACCCCCAAAGCAAAATGTTTCCACCCCCATGCTTGACGGTGGGGACGGTGTTTTGGGGGTCATAGGCAGCATTTTTCTTCCTCCAAACACAGCGAGTTGAGTTAATGCCAAAGAGCTCTATTTTGGTCTCATCAGACCACAGCACCTTCTCCCAGTCACTCTCTGAATCATTCAGGTGTTCATTGGCAAACTTCAGACGGGCCTGCACATGTGCCTTCCTGAGCAGGGGGACCTTGCGAGCCCTGCAGGATTTTAATCCATTGCGGTGTAATGTGTTTCCAATGGTTTTCTTGGTGACTGTGGTCCCTGCTAATTTGAGGTCATTAACTAACTCCTCCCGTGTAGTTCTAGGATGCTTTTTCACCTTTCTCAGAACCATTGACACCCTACGAGGTGAGATCTTGCGTGGAGCCCCAGAGCGAGGTCGATTGATGGTCATTTTGTGCTCCTTCCATTTTCGAACAATCGCACCAACAGTTGTCACCTTCTCTCCCAGCTTCTTGCTAATGGTTTTGTAGCCCATTCCAGCCTTGTGCAGGTCTACAATTTTGTCTCTGACATCCTTGGACAGCTCTTTGGTCTTTCCCATGTTGGAGAGTTTGGAGTCTGCTTGATTGATTGATTCTGTGGACAGGTGTCTTTTATACAGGTGACTAGTTAAGACAGGTGTCCTTAATGAGGGTGACTAATTGAGTAGAAGTGTCTAACCACTCTGTGGGAGCCAGAACTCTTAATGGTTGGTAGGGGTTCAAATACTTATTTCACTCAATGAAATGCAAATCGGTTGCTATCTTTTTATTTAAAGTTATTTTTTCGATTTTCCTTTTGATGTGCTATCTGCCACTGTTACAATAAACCTACCATTGAAATGATACTGTTCTGAGACTTTTCATTTCTTTGTCATTGGACAAACTTACAAAATCAGTGAGGGGTCAAATAATTATTTCCGCCACTGTATGTATTTTCAATTTGGCGACTAAAAATTTCATTTGGCTCCTAAATTTTTCAGGTTAGGAGCCAATGGTTCCTTGATATTTTTTTTTAGTCTGGAGCACTGCTATAATGTGGTCAGTCAGGTTTCCATCATTCCGCCCGATAAAATACCACTTTTTTTCTCTGCCAGAGGCATCTTCTTCATGGGGTAGTTTAGCTACATGACAGCCTTTTTAGGTTTATGTAAAATGGCATCCAGATCTAAATACCTATATTTTGATGTTTGTGTATTTGTTTTCCAGGATGATTAAAGTACTCGCTGATGGCTCAGTGCAGAACCAAAAAAACGACCATGGCTGATCAAAGCGACCAAACGCTCCATAATGTTCGGGTTGTTTGCTTACCACGTCCTCACACAACCAATTGTTATTTTCAACCATGACACAACTTGATGCCTTTTGCCATTTCGGCACTGGAACAGCAAGTTTGGTCCTCCATTTCTGCTACGAGTGCCCATGATTCATGGGCAAGAATGCTCCCAAAATATACGCTTTTATGCTTTTTGTATAAAAAAGATGGACTACTTTAGATTCACTAAGATGTATGTGCCAGTGACTGGGTTACAGAGTATGTCAAAGTTCATATGTTGCTGGGGGAAAAAAAGCACCAAGGTTATCTCCACTACAAATCCTTGGCGTTTCCATTGAAAGCTTAGGCAGCAGACTGGTGCTGCATTGCCTCGCCCAGGGTTTGGTCATATGGGGCGGATACGCTGTGGATTTTTTTTGCATTTAAAGTAACAGCTAAGTAGATGAGAATTTACAGTTTCTCATCAACACGCTGTGTGAAAGGTAGTCCACGTGGATATTCACTGCGAATATCGCCCTTTGCAATGCGTAGGGTTAATTCTGTAGCAGATGTGCAGCCACGGCCACAACCAATCTACATGGAACACGTGGATTTAGTCACAAAGTCTGCAGTGTGAATTCTGTAGAACAGGGATCAGCGACCTTCGGCACTCCAGCTGCTTTGAAATTACAACTCCCAGCATGCAACATGCTCAGCTGTTCTTCTAAGTCCCATAGAAGTGAATGAAGCATTCTGGGAGTTGTAGTTTCAGAACAGCTGGAGTGCCGGAGGTTGCTGATCTCTGCTGTTAAAAATCCACCTTGTGTGCCATACCTGTAGGCTGGCATTTTACTGCCACGTAGAATCCTTTATATACAATGTTGTGTTTACTTTTAGTTGACGACTCTGTAATGAGGAACATTTCTGTTTTGTGAACATTCGAGGGGTGGGGAGTCTTTAAAACGGACGTGAAAGAAAACTGGCTTAGGCTAGTTTCACACTAACGCTTGTACATCCGGCAGGGAACAGCCTGCCGGATCTCTCTGTATTCCGGCATTGCCCGAAGCTACAGCGTTGCTGTCCAGCCCCATTAACCATAATAGGGACCGGCAGAGATCTGACCGCAACCCGGCAATTATGCTGGGACGAAAAACGCCAGCTCTTGGCAATACAGAGAGATGTACAAGTGCTAGTGTGGAACTAGCCTTAGTTGTCCATAGCTACCAATCAGATTCCATCTTTCAATTTCCAAATGAGCTCTGAAAAGTAGAATCAGATTGGTTGCTATGGGCAACTAAGCCAGTTTTCCTTTACACCAGTTTTGATAAATCTTCCCCACGGTATTCTTTGTATTCTAAACTTGGAATATATAAAAATGACACGGTTCGAGAAAAGATGATAATGTATCCGCACTATACTGTGTTTGTGTGATGTTAATCTTTTATATTTTTCTGTAAAACTATAGAAAGTAAATAAATGTATACACTCAACAGGATTCTGCACCTGGTCAATATACTTTCACCTGTACAAACCATGGATGCCATAAACCACATTGCAAAACTACTGCAATTCAGGGAAAAACCATACAGTTTTGCCAAATTTTGGTGGAATGGAAAAATAGAATATGCTGTTCAGGGCGTGTAATAATACCTTTTAGGCCCCTTTCAGACGAGCGCGTTTTCTTTGCGGGTGCAAGGCGTGATGTGAATGCATTTGCGCCCGCACTGAATTCATTTCAATGGGTCTGTGCACGTGAGCGTTGTTTTTCACGCATCATTTGTGCGTTGCGTGAAAATCGCAGCATGTTCTATATTCAGCCTTTTTTCCCTTCCCCCACAACAGCACCACAGAGAGAGAGAGAGAGGATCAGCCCCCAGGGACAGGAAACTGCTAAATAAAAAGGTGAACCTCTCTCCAACCTTAGTGGTTTCCTGTCCCTGGAGCAGGAGACCTGCAGTTTTCCTTTCAGGTACCGCTATCCTAGGAGATAACAGAAATGTTCTGGAGGGCTATGTGGTAATACCTGTCAGGGTCTATTGCGCCATAGTTTTGGGCTGACAGGACCCTAGGAATGGGATGGTCGAGCCCTCTGTCCGGTTCTTGCGGCAGGTGCGTGGGCCCCTCAGTGGAGTAAGGCCATGCGATGTTTGAAGCCCAGATCCATGGGTAAGAGGAAGCGGCCCAGAGGGGTATTGCATTCCACCGCATGCAGCACGGATCCATGGAGGGAACATATATTCCGGTGCATTCTCCGGCATGCGACTCAGACGAGGAAGAAGGAGCCTAGATCATGCAGCTCCCATGGGTGTGAAAGAAGGTACTCCTTATAATGACTCTACTTAAGTTACACAGCAAATATTTAGCCTGTAGCATCTTTTTGCCAGGTCGGCTGAGTGGGATGAACGCTGGTTGCGTCTATACTTGTTTGGCTTGCACCTACAGCATCTGACTGGTCATCTGAACACTTGTAGCTTTTATGCCTGGTCACCTAAATGCCTGTGAGGCTGTGCCTGTCTAGCTGGCTGCCTTTCGAGCCTGTGCCGGTCCTGGAGGGCTGCCTTTCGAGCCTGTGGCGGTCCTGGAGGGCTGCCTTTCGAGCCTGTGGCGGTCCTGGAGGGCTGCCTTTCGAGCCTGTGGCGGTCCTGGAGGGCTGCCTTTCGAGCCTGTGGCGGTCCTGGAGGGCTGCCTTTCGAGCCTGTGGCGGTCCTGGAGGGCTGCCTTTCGAGCCTGTGGCGGTCCTGGAGGGCTGCCTTTCGAGCCTGTGGCGGTCCTGGAGGGCTGCCTTTCGAGCCTGTGGCGGTCCTGGAGGGCTGCCTTTCGAGCCTGTGGCGGTCCTGGAGGGCTGCCTTCGTAGGACAAGGCCTTTAAATTAGGAAAAAAATATAATAATCCAAGGCTTGAAAATGCCAATCAGGTCTGTTTATAAACTCTGACCAAGCAGTGGAAAATTGACAGACCAAGAAAGGTTTGAGATGCAACTGCCAGGAAAATTTGTTGGGATGCAGAGAAAAACTCACAAGCGACTTTTACTACAGGATGCAGAATAAAGCCTCATGCACACAAGCAATTCTGTCAGTGAGAAAGTGATGGTTTTCCCTGTTTTGCTTCATTTTGCTTCAATGTTTTCTGCAAATCTTGAGTTGTCATCAGTTCTCATGGATGTCGTCAGTCTTCATGTTTTTACTTATGGGAAAAAAATGAAGAATAAGGCCTCATGCACATGGCGGTACGCAAAACACAGATATCAACCGCGTGCGTTCCGTATTTTGCAGATCACTACATCCTGCCTTCTGTTAGAAATGCCTATTCGTGTCCCCAAATCGGCCAAGAATAGAATTATCTAGTTTTTTTTTCGAGGAAATGGAACAGACATGCGGATTCGCATAGCACAGTTTCCTGAAATGAATGGGTCCACATCCACGAACTACAGTTCAGAAAAAAACCTTTAACCGCCTAACGCAGGATTGCAGTCCGGAGGCGGTCGATTCATCCCTTCTTGACGCGAGATTTCTTGTGAATGCGCGTTCACAGGAACGGGAGGTAAACTAGTTCATCTACAGCCTGCCAGCGGAGATCATTCGCTGGCAGGCTGTAGATGCGATTTTATTTTTAATTTTTTACCCTTGAAAGGTATATCAGACGCTGTTTTGTTAACAGCGTCTGATATACCTGCTACCTGGTCCTCTGGTGGTCCCTTTTGCTTGGATCGACCACCAGAGGACACAGGTAGCTCTGTAAGTTGCACCAAACACCACTACACTACACCCCCCACCCCCCTGTCACTTATTAACCCCTTATTAACAACTGATCACCCCATATAGACTCCCAACCCCCCCCCCCCCCCCCCGTAAGGCTCCTTTCAGATGTCCGTATGTGTTTTGCGGATCCATGGATCCACGGATCCGCAAAACACATACGGACGTCTGAATGGAGCCTTACAGGGGGGTGATCAATGACAGGGGGGTGATCACCCCCCCTGTAAGGCTCCATTCAGACGTCCATATGTGTTTTGCTGGGTGAGAGAAATATCTCTGTCAAATGACAACTTTGTATAAAAAAAATGGGACAAGTTGTCTTTTAGAGATATTTCTCTCACCCAGCATGGGTATTTGTAAAAATACACCCCAAAACACATTGCCCTACTTCTTCTGAGTACGGCGATACCACATGTGTGACACTTTTTTGCAGCCTATGTGCACAAAGGGGCCCAAATTCTAAAGAGTATCTTTACGATTTCACAGGGCATTTTTTACGCATTTGGATTCCAAACTACTTCTCACGCAATTTTTTTGTCACAAGTTGGTGGAATATGAGACTTTGTAAGAAAAAATAAAAAAAAAATATATATATATATATATATATCATTTTCCGCTAACTTGTGACAAAAAATAAAAACTTCCATGAACTCACTATGCCCATCAGCGAATACCTTAGGGTGTCTACTTTACGAAATGGGGTCATTTGTGGGGTGTTTCTACTGTCTGGGCATTGTAGAACCTCAGGAAACATGACAGGTGCTCAGAAAGTCAGAGCTGCTTCAAATTGCGGAAATTCACATTTTTGTACCATAGTTTGTAAACGCTATAACTTTTACCCAAACCAATAAATATACACTTATTGCATTTTTTTTTATCAAAGACTTGTAGAATGATACATTTTTAGAAAAAATTATATAGAAATGTAGTTTTAATTGAAAAATTTTACAACCGAAAGTGAAAAATTTCATTTGTTTGCAAAAATTTCGGTAAATTTCGATTAATATCAAAAGAAAGTAAAGATGTCAGCAGCAATGAAATACCACCAAATGAAAGCTCTATTAGTGAGAAGAAAAGGAGGTAAAATTCATTTGGGTGGTAAGTTGTATGACCAAGCAATAAACCGTGAAAGTAGTGTAGTGCAGAATTGTAAAAAGTGGCCTGGTCATTAAGGGGGTTTAAGCTAGGGGGGCTGAAGTGGTTAATCGGTTAGTGTTGCTGTACTGTGCATTTTAACCACTTCAGCCCCCCTAGCTGAAACACCCTTAATGACCAGGCCACTTTTTACAATTCTGCACTACACTACTTTCACCGTTTATTGCTCGGTCATGCAACTTACCACCCAAATAAATTTGACCTCCTTTTCTTCTCACTAATAGAGCTTTCATTTGGTGGTATTTCATTGCTGCTGACATTTTTACTTTTTTTTGTTATTAATCGAAATTTAACGATTTTTTTGCAAAAAAAATGAAATTTTTCACTTTCAGTTGTAAAATTTTGCAAAAAAAAACGACATCCATATATAAATTTTTCGCTAAATTTATTGTTCTACAGGTTTTTGATAAAAAAAAATGTTTGGGCAAAAAAAAAAATGGTTTGGGTAAAAGTTATGGCGTTTACAAACTATGGTACAAAAATGTGAATTTCCGCTTTTTGAAGCAACTCTGACTTTCTGAGCACCTGTCATGTTTCCTAACGTTCTACAATTCCCAGACAGTAGAAAAAAAAACACAAATGACCCCATTTTGGAAAGTAGACACCCTAAGGTATTCGCTGATGGGCATAGTGAGTTCATAGAATTTTTTATTTTTTGTCACAAGTTAGCGGAAAATGATGGCATTTTAGGGGCCCAGATGCGTGAGAAGAAGTTTGAAATCAAAATCTGTAAAAAATGACCGGTGAAATCTGAAAGGTGCTCTTTGGAATGTGTGCCCCTTTGCCCATCTAGGCTGCAAAAAAGTGTCACACATCTCGTATCGCCGTACTCAGGAGAAGTTGGGGAATGTGTTTTGGGGTGTCATTTTACATATACCCATGCTGGGTGAGAGAAATATCTCGGCAAAAGTCAACTTTTCCCTTTTTTTTATACAAAGTTGGCATTTGACCAAGATATTTCTCTCACCCAGCATGGGTATATGTAAAATGACACCCCAAAACACATTCCCCAACTTCTCCTGAGTACGGCGATACCACATGTGTGACACTTTTTTGCAGCCTAGGGGCGCAAAGGGGCCCAAATTCCTTTTAGGAGGGCATTTTTAGACATTTGGATCCCAGACTTCTTCTCACGCTTTCGGGCCCCTAAAAAGCCAGGGCATTATAAATACCCCACATGTGACCCCATTTTGGAAAGGGAACACCCCAAGGTATTCAATGAGGGGCATGCCGAGTTCATAGAAAAAAATAAAAATTTTGCACAAGTTAGCGGAAATTGATTATTTTTGTTTTTTTCTCACAAAATCTCCCTTTACGCTAACTTGAGACCAAAATTTCAATCTTTCATGGACTCAATATGCCCCTCAGCGAATACCTTGGGGTGTCTTCTTTCCAAAATGGTGTTATTTGTGGGGTGTTTGTACTGACCTGGCATTTGAGGGTCTCCGCAATCATTACATGTATGGCCAGCATTAGGAGTTTCTGCTATTCTCCTTATATTGAGCATACAGGTAATGAGATTTTTTTTTTTTCCGTTCAGCCTCTGGGCTGAATGAAGAAATCTGTGCCGTTCATGTTTTCTTTCGCATCGATCAATGTGGATGAAAAAATCTCTGCCAAAAAAAAGGGAGGGGAAAGGTGTCTGCCAGGACATAGGAGCTCCGCCCAACATCCATACCCACTTAGCTCGTATGCCCTGGCAAACCTGATTTCTCCATTCACATCAATCGATGTGGATGAATAAATAATTGCCGGGATTTTTTTTTTATATGCAAAGTGTTTGTCAAAGCATATGAACACCGCCACCTCCTCAGCTCATATGCCTCGGCAAACGTTTCTTTTACTGCAGAGGAGAAATCTCGTCTTGCAGCGCCGCATACACTGACTTGTGTGTAATCTGACAGCAGCGCAATGCTTCTGTCAGAATGCACATCAGTGCTGCAGCTAGTCGATCGGTTGGTCCACCTGGAAGGTAAAAAAAAACAAAAAAAAACAGGCCGCAACGCAATTAATTTTATTAACTTTAGAACAGAACATATAAACTTTATTTAACTTTTGAAACTGAACGTTAACTTTTTTGCTTACCGGTGTGTGTTTTTTTTTTTTTTTTTAAACTTTTATAGGACAAACCTCTCCTTCCCCATGGGACAATGTGCAAAGCGCAAATCGCCCAAAGATGTGGCAAAGTACATTATGCACTTTATCCCAGGTGAAAGGAGAGGTTTGCAGCAGCTGTGAGTGAAAGGGCCCTAATAGCCCTGTGTGCCTGTCCTGTGAGATGCAATCCCTATGCTAAGTGTACCTGTGTGTGGTACTTCCGGAAACACTCTCCAAAGCATAGGGCAGGGTGGTCAGGGCAGTCAGGACAGAAATAGCGGGTGTCACGCCTTATTCCACTCCTGCTACAGACACAACATTTTTTTCGGGGTGGCGGTCGGTTTGAGGTACCAGCAACGACACTGGGGAAATGTCGCTCGTGTAGACGGCTAACTATACTGGTGGATGGGGCCATGGAACCTCCTGGGTACAGGAGGTTCGCGATGATCTCTTCCTGAAATTTGAGGAAGGATCCAGTTCTCCCAGCTTTACTGTAGAGAACAAAACTATTATACAGAGCCAATTGAATTATGTATACAGACACCTTCTTATACCAGCGTCTGGTGCGGCGGGACACTAAATACGGAGCCAACATCTGGTCATTGAAGTCCACCCCTCCCATGTGAAGGTTATAGTCGTGGACTGAGAGGGGCTTTTCAATGACGCTGGTTGCCCGTTCAATTTGGATTGTCGTGTCTGCGTGAATGGAGGAGAGCATGTAACTGTCACGCTTGTCTCTCCATTTCACCGCGAGCAGTTCTTCGTTACATAAGGCAGCCCTCTCCCCCCTTGCAAGACGGGTGGTAATGAGCCGTTGGGGGAAGCCTGCGCGACTAGTTCGCGCGGTGCCACAGCAGCCAATCGGTTCTAGAAACAAATGCCTAAAGAGGGCCACACTTGTGTAGAAATTGTCCACATAAAGATGGTACCCCTTGCCAAATAAGGGTGACACCAAGTCCCAGACTGTCTTCCCACTGCTCCCCAGGTAGTCAGGGCAACCGACCGGCTCCAGGGTCTGATCTTTTCCCTCATAGATCCGAAATTTGTGGGTATAGCCTGTGGCCCTTTCACAGAGCTTATACAATTTGACCCCATACCGGGCGCGCTTGCTTGGGATGTATTGTTTGAAGCCAAGGCGCCCGGTAAAATGTATAAGGGACTCGTCTATGCAGATGTTTTGCTCAGGGGTATACAAATTAGCAAACTTCTGGTTGAAGTGGTCTATGAGGGGCCCGAATTTTGTGGAGCCGGTCAAAAGCTGGGTGGCCTCTGGGACGGGAGGTGGTGTTGTCGCTAAAGTGCAGGAAACGCAGGATGGTCTCAAAACTTGTCCTGGACATAGAAGCAGAGAACATGGGCATGTGATGAATCGGGTTCGTGGACCAATATGACCGCAATTCATGCTTTTTGGTTAGACTCATGTTGAGGAGAAGGCCCAGAAAATTTTTTAATTCGGAAACTTGGACTGGTTTCCACCGAAAAGACTGGGCATAAGAGCTTCCCGGGTTGGCGGATATAAATTGAGTGGCATACCGATTTGTTTCTGCCACGACTAAGTCCAAGAGCTCCGCAGTCAAGAACAGCTCAAAAAATCCCAGGGCCGAACCGATCTGAGCTGTCTCAACCCGAACTCCAGACTAGGCGGTGAAAGGGGGAACTACAGGTGCGGCTGAAGTTGGGGACTGCCAATCGGGGTTTGCCAGCACCTCAGGGATTCTAGGGGGTCTACGGGCCCGTCAGTTGAAGGTGGCACGTATAATAGTTACCCCGTCGCAGCCACCGCACCAGCTTCAACTGCCCTTCTGGTGCTCGCCACTTCACCATGTTGTACGGCGGTGCTGGTACTACGTCCAGGATGGGCTGCGCTGCTGGTGTATGCCTCACCACGTAATCCGACAGCGCCAGCCCCACTCTGCTGCCCTTGAAACGGATCCTGCGCAACCTGTGGTCTAGCGACACAGGGCCGGGTACGCCTGGTGCTATCAGGGACCTCAACCTCCTCGTCTGAACTTTGGGTCAGACTGCCACTGCTTTCTACAGGTTCATATTCTGACCCGCTAGATTCATCAGATGAGGGTTCCCATTCCTCATCCGACTGGGTCAGAAGCCTGTAGGCCTCTTCAGAAGAATACCCCCTGTTTGACATTTGGTCTACTAAATGTAGGGGTATTCCCTGAGACTACCCAAGTAAAAAAGCAAGCCTGTCTTACAAATGGGAGGCTAGCGAAGTACCGGAGGCCGCTGCGATTGATAAAAAATATCAAAACTGATTTTTTTTTATCGCCGCAGCGCTTGTAAAGTGACTGTGCAGTGATCAAAAAATTAATAATTTTTTGTCACTGCGGTGGGGCGGGCGTGGGTGAACGCACGTGTGGGCGACCGATCAGGCCTGATCGGGCAAACACTGCGTTTTGGGTGGAGGGCGAGCTAAGGTGACACTAATACAATTATAGATCTGACTGTGATCAGTTTTGATCACTTACAGATACTATAAAAGTACAAATGCTGATTAGCGATACGCTAATCAGCGAATAAGTGACTGGGGTGCGGTGGGCTGGGCGCTAAACGATCGCTAAACTACCTAACCAAGGGACCTAAACTATCCTAAACCTAACAGTCAATACCAGTGAAAAAAAAAAAGTGACAGTTTACACTGATCACTTTTTTCCCTTTCACTAGTGATTGACAGGGGCAAGAAGGGGTGATCAAGGGGTTAATTGGGGTGATGGAGGGTGATCTTGGGGCTAAGTGTGGTGTTGGTGGGTACTCACAGTGATGTGTGCTCCTCTGCTGGAACCAACCGACCAAAAGGACGAGCAGATATTTACAAAATATGATGTGTTAGCTGGCTTCTGATTCGTTTTTTTGAAAATCATTAGCCTGCCAGCCACGATCATTGGCTGGCAGGTTGATCTCGCGTCTCGCGAGAGGACGCACTGGCGCGTCCACCCAGAGTAACAGGACCGCCGCAAAGACGCAATCCTGCGTACGGCGGTCTTGAGGAGGTTAAACACAGACTGCAACCGTGCATGAAAATTACTTATGTGCATGAGCCCTTATTGGATATGAGACCTCTCCAGAAGACCACCCCCATTGTCCAGACCAGATTTCCTAAGACAGACCTTAATTTCCAACATACATTGTATTATCAATACTGGCCATCTTCTTTAAAAAGACCACCCCTAGAAGACCATTTCTTAAAGGGGTTGTCTAACTTCAGCAACCGGTCTCTCTGGGGGCCGGGACCGCGGGAGTGCACATAGGCTGGCTGGATTGCAGCGTGGTCGTGACATCTCGATACGAGCAGTGTATAATGTGATTGAAATATGAATCCCGCCAGAAAAGAGGCAATATGGACAATCACAATACATTAGTAAGTGCCCAGATAGGGAACCTGTCATCTGGATTTTGGGTATAGAGCTGAGGACATGGGCTGCTAGATGGCCGCTAGCACATCTGCAATATACATTCCCCATAGCTCTGTGTGCTTTTTTTGTGTCAAAAAAACAATTTTATAGATTTTTGTGGGGAGCTTGGCTGTGAGCTGAATTATATCATCCCCAGACCGTGTTCACACCATAGGTAGCGTAGTGGTAGGACCCCTTGCCATGCTGAGAAACCGTGACGTGGTGCATGTGGGCTCCGATATCTCCATGACTGGAATATATTGGCAAAAGTCTCAGCTTTTAATACCTTTACTTATGTCTTGCCAGCATAGTCAGTGTTATATCTGTTTGGTGCATTCTCTCTGTGTGTTCTCTATGATTGCTACATTCTGTGTAGTTTGCTCTTGTGGTGCATGTGGACCGCGTCGATATCCTCCATTGTATGCATATTTTGCTGGGGTTAGTCGATTACTGCGGTCCACATGCGGTCGGGCTGCTCCCCTAACTAAAGACACGCTACAGTGTCATGGGCTGAGCAGCTCCTCCAGAATTGCCACTAAATTTTTTTGTTTTTCATTTTCTGTCTTGTTCAATTTTATAGATACAGTTGCAAGAAAAAGTATGTGAACCCTTTGGAATGATATGGATTTCTGCACAAATTGGTCATAAAATGTGATCTGATCTTCATCTAAGTCACAACAATAGACAATCAGTCTGCTTAAACTAATAACACACAAATAATTAAATGTTACCATGTTTTTATTGAACACACCATGTAAACATTCACAGTGCAGGTGGAAAAAGTATGTGAACCCTTGGATTTAATAACTGGTTGAACCTCCTTTGGCAGCAATAACTTCCACCAAACGTTTCCTGTAGTTGAAGATCAGACGTGCACAACGGTCAGGAGTAATTCTTGACCATTCCTCTTTACAGAACTGTTTCAGTTCAGCAATATTCTTGGGATGTCTGGTGTGAATCGCTTTCTTGAGGTCATGCCACAGCATCTCAATCGGGTTGAGGTCAGGACTCTGACTGGGCCACTCCAGAAGGACTATTTTCTTCTGTTTAAGCCATTCTGTTGTTGATTTACTTCTATGCTTTGGGTTGTTGTCCTGTTCCAGCACCCATTTTCTGTTGAGCTTCAGCTGGTGGACAGATGGCCTAAGGTCTCCTGCAAAATGTCTTGATAAACTTGGGAATTCATTTTTCCTTCGATGACAGGAATCCGTCCAGGCCCTGATGCAGCAAAGCAGCCCAAAACCATGATGCCCCCACCACCATACTTCACAGTTGGGATGAGGTTTTGATGTTGGTGTGCTGTGCCTCTTTTTCTCCACACATAGTGTTGTGTGTTTTTTTCCAAACAACTCAACTTTGGTTTCATCTGTCCACAGAATATTTTGCCAGTACTGCTGTGGAACATCCAGGTGCTCTTGTGCAAACTGTAAGCAGCAATGTTTTTTTTTTTTTTTTTTTTGGGACAGCAGTGGCTTTCTCTGTGGTATCCTCCCATGAAATCCATTCTTGTTTACTATTTTACGTATCGTAGATTCACTGACATGGATGTTAGCATATGCCAGAGACTTTTGTAAGTCTTTAGCTGACACTCTAGGATTCTTCTTCACCTCATTGAGCAGTCGGTGCTGTGCTCTTGCAGTCATCTTTACAGGACGGCCACTCCTAGGGAGAGTAGCAGCAGTGCTGAACTTTCTCCATTTATAGACCATTTGTCTTACCGTGGACTGATGAACAGCAAGGCTTTTGGAGATACTTTTATAACCCTTTCCAGCTTTATGCAAGCCAACAATTCTTAATCGTAGGTCTTCTGAGAGCTCTTTTGTGCGAGGCATCATTCTTCTTGTGAAAAGCAAACCCAGAACTGGTGTGTTTTTTATAGGGCAGGGCAGCTGTAACCAACACCTCCAATCTCATCTAATTGATTGGACTCCAGATGGCTGACACCTCACTTCAATTAGCTCTTGGAGATGTTGTTAGTCAAGGGGTTCACATACTTTTTCCACCTGCACTGTGAATGTTTACATGGTGTGTTCAATAAAAACATGGTAACATTTAATTCTTTGTGTGTTATTAGTGTAAGCAGACTGTGATTGTCTATTGTTGTGAATTAGATGAAGATCAGATCACATTTTATGACCAATTTGTGCAGAAATCCATATCATTCCAAAGGGTTCACATACTTTTTCTTGCAACTGCATGTAAATGAGGCAAGTAAGAAGCCCAAGGAGCTGTTACTAACGTTTCCGGAGCCAAGCCGCACCCACTGTGAAGGAGCCCCGCACCGCCCCACATACTCCGAATCTCCTCCTTGCTCCTCGATGTCACAAAGCTAGCGCATGTGCAGTGTCGGCGCAGTGTTCCTTCCCTGTGCCGACATCAACCTTAAGGAACAAACTGCGCATGCGCTAGCTCGCGTACTGCAAGATTACGGCGCTCTGGCTTTGTGACGTCGGGTAGCAAGGAGGAGATTCGGAGGATGCGGGGAGGTGCTGGGCTCAGAGTCAGAGAACGCTGGACTCATCTCTCAAGCATGGAGGAGACAGGACTCATCTCAGGTTAATTTGGATATGCATCAAATCGTTTTTTTAACACAATAAAAGCACACAGAGCTATGGGGAATGGATATTGCGGAGGTGCTAGTGGCGATCTAGCAACCCATGTCCTCAGCTCTATACCCCAAATCCAGGTGACAGGTTCCCTTTAAGTGAACAGCCTGTTTTGGGGCCTTAGTGACCAAGTAATTTTTTACATTTTTTTTGGTGTAAAGAAAAGTCTTAGTTCCCCATAGCAACTAATCAGGTTTTTCAGAGCTCCTTTGGAAAATGAAATGTGGAATCTGATTGGTTGCTATAGACAACTAAGCCAGATTTTCTTTTACACCAGTTTTGATAAATCTACCCCACAATGTTCTGGCAAAAACACCACTGACCTGAAAAATGCAACAAAAGCCTTAAAAGTGACACAAGCAAAAAAGAGAATAGAATTATCTGGCCGTACCATCTTTGGTATAAAAAAAACTATTCAAGGAAAAAAAGCCACAAAATACTATGTGTGAAACCAACGTAATAATATTAACCAGAAGATGTCACCTACATATACAGGGGTATTTGCTGAGTGCATTTCATGTGCCGGTGTTAGCCAAAGTGAGCTGGAGTAGGATGCTCTGGCGCGCAGCCGATAATACATTCCCTTATAGTGTTGAAATGATGGGTAAAAAAAATCTTCCTGGCCACTTGAGCAAATAAAGAATTCAAGCAATTAAAGGGTTAAAACCTAAGGGTAATATACAAATAAATGTACACTGTTTCCAGCTAAATGTATGTGGAATGGACTCTCTTGATGTAATCCCACAGGGCAATATGTAAAGCATTCCTTTTGGTTATTTAACCTACTGCCCACTAGATGGCGTCATCTACATACTGGCTGCAGTAGAAAGTCATGTATTTTTTTCCTTATAAATTGTAGGGATAAGGCCGGGTTCACATCAGCACTTGCATTTCCGTTGTTCTGGTCCGTGGTTCCACGCTTTTTTCTTTTTTAACTCTTTTGTTTGAGATTTTTGCAGTAAAAACGCTGAAACCAGATGTTAGCTATGAGGCAATAGGATGTGATGAAACCTACTACTGTGTAGCTTTTTGATTTCTCTTTCTCTTCCTTGACATTTTTTAACATCCATGACTGTACATGGAAATATAAAAAAACAAATTCCGGGTGTCAGAAGATGGTGACACAAAGCAAATGATCTTTTCGGAGTTCTTAAAGGGGTTCTGCAGTTTTTTTAAACTAATGATCTGTCCTCTGAATAGATCATCAGCATCTGATCGGCGGGGGTCCGACATCCGGTACCTGGCAGTAGCAACGCAGCCTTCTCGCTGTTAACTGCAGGCCCAGCGACGTCACGACTAGTATCAATGGCCTGGGCGCGGCTAAGCTCTGTTCACTTGAATGGAGCTTAGCTGCACCCAGGCCAGTGATACTAGTTGTGACGTCACTGGGCCTGCGGTAAACGGTGAAAAGGCTGCTGCGCTACCGCCCGCGCCGCTGCCTTCTCAAACAGCTGATCGGCAGGGGTCCCGGGTGTCGGGCCCCCGCCGATCAGATACTGATGATCTATCCAGAGTATAGATCGTGCAGAACCCCTTTAATTTTCAAAAGTAGTAACGCATAAGAAAACCTATATAAACGTATCGCTGTAATCACGCTGAGCCAGAGAATGAGGCTGTCATGTCCAATTCAGCGCACAGTGGACGCTGTAAAGACAAAAGCTGCAAACAATAGCGTTATTGCATTCTCCCCCAAAATTTCCAACCCTGCAAAGATTTATTTTCCAATGTCGGCCGCTTTCACATGAGCGTATTTGCAGTGCGTATATGGCCCAGATTTTTTTTGTTACCGGAATCTGCTGCTGATGTTAAGGAATAGAGCTATTCACAGGGGCTTATAATTTCCGGCAGTATTTGAAGTCCGGGTTTTATGCACATTTGTTTCCAAATCCGCACATTACAGTCTATGGGAGTGCATCAAGTATGCAGGGAGGAAGGAACATGAGTGGAAATCCTGATGCAATACTGAAGGTATATCATCAGGAATCTGTGCGTCATCCAGAGCCAGAATATGGACAGATGTCAATACGCTCGTCGGAAGGTGGCTATACGTGGTAATTTAAATGGTTCCATAATAAAAAAAATACAACTTGTCCCACAGAAATAAGCCTCATCCGGCTCTGTGAATGGTAAACAGTTACAGCTCATGGATGGCGGGAGGAAAAAAAAAGAAAGGTTTATGGCACCAAGGGGTTAAGGTTTTTTGGCTGCAGATTCTGGTCGTCCCTGCTGTCCTGTACGGTGACCTGCTCACTGCGACGTCCACAGCGACATTACGACATGGCCAGAGCCTGGATCTTGCACAGGGCTGCCAACCAGAAGTACTCTTTTTCTGACAACTAAGGGTACTTTTACACTAGCGTTTTTCTTTTCCAGCGCTGAGTTCCGTCCTAGGGGCTCAAATCCGGAAAAGAACTGATCAGGTTTATCCCCATGCATTCTGAATGGAGAGCAATCCGTTCAGGATGCATCAGGATGTCTTCGGTTCAGTCTTTTTGACTGATCAGTCTTTTCAGAAAAACGTAGCATGTTATAGTTTTACCTCCGGCCAAAAATCCTGAACACTTTGACTGAACGCCGGATCAGGCCTTTTTCCCATTGACTTGGCGCCGTGTGTTCAGTCAAACCGGATCCGGTTTTAAAATAAATGGCGGATCCGTTTTTTCCAATGCATTTTTTCATTGTGATCAAAATCCTGATCAGGATTCAAATGTAATCCGTTTTCAGACGTTTTTCCGGATCCGGCGGGCAGTTCCGGTGTCGGAATTGAACGCCGGATTTAAACAACGCTAGTGTGAAAGTAGCCTTATCCCAAAATCAGGGACAATGACATTTTTTACGGACAAATTGGAAAAGAATAATGAGTGATAACAATTATAAGCAGTAATGGCCAGTTCGCGTTGTTTACCAGCGAACACATGCGGGCTGCCATCTTTTCTCACAAGTCTGGCGATGCACAGGTAAGCCCTTACCTGTGCGCGAGCCGGTGTGAAATTAAATGCGCTCAACGGGAGCCTTCATCGGGCTGTACTCAGAACTGCCTGCTCCCGTTGACCGCATTTGATTTCACACCGACTCACGCACAGGTAAGGGCTTACCTGTGCATCGCCGAACTTGTGAGAAAAGATGGCAGCCCGCATGTGTTCGCTGGCCATCACTGATTCTAAGTAATACTCATTACCAGCACGTTAATGAGGATAAATACCACCAGAATAATCACAGTGACACAAGTATTTTTTTTCCCTGAATAAGTCCCTTTTATTTACAGACTGTCCAGAAATGTCTGCGGTCCTTTCAGGTGACATGGGAGGACATGGAGACCCTCTTTCCGTGTTGTGGAGAGTCATTACACCGCCGTTCTCCATTATACTGGTCACTTTCATAGATGACTATCTCTTGTACCGCCCGCTGTCTCCACAGTGACTGTGAACTGAGGAGAACGCGCGCTCCCACGTGACCGGAAGTAGCTCCGCTGGGGGGGCTGTATTGAGAGGGACCGGATGTTGTTTCCGGGCCAGGAGCAGGGATTCTGGAGTGAGAGCCGCGGTGTCAGGATGATAAAAGCCATTCTGGTGTTCAATAATCATGGGAAGCCGCGCTTCATGCGCTTCTACCAGCACTTTGTGAGTCCCCCTCCCCCACGTAGTGCTCCGGGGCCCGGGCTGTCAGGGGGCTAATAGCTTGTGTGCTCTCTTGTAGCCGGAAGACATGCAGCAGCAGATAGTGAGGGAGACCTTCCACCTGGTGTCCAAGAGGGATGACAATGTCTGCAACTTCCTGGAGGGAGGAAGGTAACAGTGAAGGCACAGAGCACCCAATGAGCACACAGACATACAATGGCGTCACATAGACTGCTGTGTGCCCTGACTCCCCAGTGACAGCTGTCACTGCTTCTCCTGGGAACTGCCACCATGGACCATGCATGGATTCACCTGGTGAGGTGGCCAGCACTAAGGCTGGTTCACATCACGTTTTATGCCTCCATTTGACATATACGTTAGGGGAAAAAAAGGATACAAAAACGCAGCACACCACGTTCGTGTATCCTGCACAGTCCGGTAAAAAAAATATATACTTTTTTTTTACACTGGAACTCTAAGGTGAAGGTATGCCACTGTATGGCATCAGTCTGAGGCGTCCGTTTAACGTTTACGTTAGATAGGAAAAACATGTTGTGAATAGTGTTGAGCGAACTTGTGTTTTAAGTTCGGCGTCTAAAGTTCGAGTTCAGGTTATCGAAGTATCCCGTTATGGATTCTAAATTCCGTTATGGTCCGTGGTAGCGGAATCCATAACGGGATACTTCGATAACCCGAACTTTAGACGCTGAACTTAAAACACAAGTTCGCTCAACACAAGTTGTGAACCCTCCCTTACTGGCTGGCAGCGAATGGAGACTTGGCTGTGCAGATGCGCAGCTCTCTCCATTGACTTCTATGGGAGTTTCGGAGGCAGCAGAGCATCCCTCATTTATATTATATCGTGTGGCTGCGCCATAAATGCCCACAGTGGGAATACTCGTTAAGGCTACTTTCACACTGGCGTTTTGGCTTTCTGTTTGTGAGATCCGTTCAGGGCTCTGACAAGCGGTCCAAAACTGATCAGTTTTGCCCTAATGCATTGTGACTGGATCAGTTTGCCTCCGTTCTGCTTGCAGCATTTTGACGTCCGTCTGACCAAACTGAGCCAAACGGATCTGTTCTGACACACAATCTAAGTCAATAGGGATGGATCCGTTTTCTATGACGCAATCTGGCACAGTAGAAACCGGATCCGTCCTCCACTGACTTTCAATGGTGTTCAAGACTGACCCGTTTTGGCTATGTTACAGATAATACAAACAGATCCGTTCTGAATGGATGCATGCGGTTGTATTATCGGTGCGGATCCGTCTGCGCAGATCCATGGCGGATCCACACCAAACGTCAGTGTTAAAGTAGCCTTAGGTTAAAAGTGTATTCCAGGAGTAGAGTACTGATGACCTGTCCTCAGGATAGCTCACCATGTACAGCGCTGCACATTATATAGTGGCCGTGCTTGGTATGGCAATCCAGGCCTATTCACTTGGATGGGACTGAGCTCCGCATGGGACCCATGAACATGACATCACTGGCTTGGAAAGAGGCCGCCAGAACCTCTTTAAACAGCTGATGGGTGGTAGTTCAATTCATTAAAATAATAACCAGGCCTTAAAGGTAGGGATCGACCGATATTGATTTTTTTTTTTTAGGGCCGATACCGATAATTTTTGAACTTTCAGGCCGATAATTTATACCGATATTCAGTGAATTTTCATTTTTGAAAAAAAATAAATTCCCACACATCTGCTGAAAGTGAATATGTTTATTGTATCACTCTATCAGGGTGAATAGGACATCACACTGTCCCTGCTGCTTTGTGCACACAGCAGCATGGCACTTACCATGGCAGCCAGGGCTTCAATAGCATCCTGGCTTACACTGCTGGGGTGCCGATCGGAGGAGGGGAGAGGGGACCCTGTGGCCACTGCCACCAATGATTAATACTGGGGGAGCGCTCTGCGCCACCAATGTTTTTAATACTGGGGTGGGGGTTGCACAACGCCAACAATGTTTTTAATACGGGGGTGGGGGGCACACTGCGCCACCAATGAAGATAAATCACATTTATTCATATACAGGAGGCGGGAGCTGGCTGCAGAATCACATAGCCGGCTCCCAACCTCTATGACAAGTAGCTGCGATCTGCGGTAGTTAACCCCTCAGGATCGCGGCTACCAATCATAGAGGTCGGGAGCCGGCTATGTGATTCTGCTGCCAGCTCCCGCCTCCTGTATATCAATGAATGAGAGATTTATCTTCATTGGTGGTGCAGTGGCCACAGCCCCTCACCTCCTCTTCCCATCTGTCCCTCCATTGGCGGCAGCAGCAGCACAGGGGGAGGGAGACACTGCTTCCTTCTTCCCTGTGCTTCTAAGGGAACATGGAGAGCGCTGACTGCAGCGCGATCTGTGTTCCCCATTCGTTATCGGAATATCGGCAAAATAGATGCCGATAACTGTCAAAATCCTGAATATCAGCCGATAATATCGGTAAAACCGATAATCGGTCGATCCCTACTTAAAGGGGTAGTCCTCTCTGAGACACTGGGGGCATATCTCTAGGACAGGGATGGGCAAACTGCGGCTCTCCAGCTGTTGTAAAACTACAAATCCCGTCATGCCCTGCTGTAGGCGGATAGCTGTAGGCAGACTGGGCATACTGGGAGTTGTAGTTTTACAACAGCTGGAGAGCCGCAGTTTGCCCATCCCTGCTCTAGGATATACCCCCATTTTCCGATAGGTGTGGGTCCCAGAGTCTGGGTCCTACACAGAGAACGGAACTGGGAATGTGTTAGCCGGAGTACCCTGGATCCAGCCACCATCGAGCGCTCTCCCCATAGTAGTGAATTGGAGTGTACCGTGCTTGCGCAGCCAACTCTCCCATTCATTTTTTGGGCCAACGGAAGTAGCCGAGCCAGTGCTGCGCCATGGTGATCTCAGTGAGGCAGGTCCTGCTCTAAACCTGCCTATGCCGTTATGCATTTATGTTCAGGAGCGCAGACCCCGCACATATAGTGTGCTGCTCCTAGTCATCTCCATGTGCAGCAGCAACCGGTGGCAGGAAGAGCAAGCACACACCTATATGTACCACCTAATCAAGGTCTCCTATTAGATAGCTGGGGCAAAAGTGCACATGAATGCTACACCCAAGATAGGAGCGTATTCACAAATGAAGGTGCCACTCCTTCAAGACAAAAAAAAAATCACGGAAGAAATTGGTTGCTGATGCAAATAGAGGTGACTAGGAGCAACACACTATATGTGCAGGGTGTGCTCTCCTGAATTTAGATGCATAATGGCATAGGTAGGTTTAGAACAAGACTTGACTGACTGAGACCACCGTGGCTCTGGGTAGGTGGGCACAGATGTGTTTTGATCAAAATATATTGGCTAAGAGTCTCAGATTTTATCATTAGAGTGAGTGCTTAGTCCATATGTTATCTTTGCATCTATTGCTATAGTGCAGGGATGCTCAACCTGCGGCCCTCCAGCTGCTATAAAACTACAACTCCCATCATTCACTGATGTAGGCTGTCCGGGCATGCTGGGAGTTGTAGCTGGAGGTAGGGGTGGGCGATATGGCCTAAAATCTATATTGCGATATAATTTTAAGCATGTGCGATATGCGATATATATTGCGATATATTGTTTTCTATAGTGGGGGGGGGGGGGTGTTTAAATTTTATTTATTTTTTACTTTTTATTTATGAACTATTGGCCTCCTTAAGGGCTAGAACCCTTGTCATATTCACCCTAATAGAGCTCTATTAGGGTGAATAGGACTTTACACTCTCCCTGCTGCCCTGTGCATAGTGCACACAACAGCAGGGAGCTGACCATGGCGGCAGCCTCTGATCTGCCCCCCCAGCCTCTGATCTGCCCCCCCAGCCTCTGATCTGCCCCCCCCCAGCCTCTGATCTGCCCCCCCCCAGCCTCTGATCTGCCCCCCCCAGCCTCTGATCTGCCCCCCCCAGCCTCTGATCTGCCCCCCCAGCCTCTGATCTGCCCCCCAGCCTCTGATCTTGCCCCCCCCAGCCTCTGATCTGCCCCCCCCAGCCTCTGAATCTGCCCCCCCCAGCCTCTGATCTGCCCCCCCCAGCCTCTGATCTGCCCCCCCCCCCAGCCTCTGATCTGCCCCCCCCCAGCCTCTGATCTGCCCCCCCCCAGCCTCTGATCTGCCCCCCCCAGCCTCTGATCTGCCCCCCCCCCAGCCTCTGATCTGCCCCCCCCAGCCTCTGATCTGCCCCCCCCAGCCTCTGATCTGCCCCCCTTCCCCAGCCTCTGATCTTCTCCCCAGCCTCTGATCTGCCCCCCTTCCCCAGCCTCTGATCTGCCCCCCCAGCCTCTGATCTGCCCCCCTTCCCCAGCCTCTGATCTTCTCCCCAGCCTCTGATCTGCCCCCCTTCCCCAGCCTCTGATCTTCTCCCAGCCTCTGATCTGCCCCCCTTCCCCAGCCTCTGATCTTCTCCCCAGCCTCTGATCTGCCCCCCTTCCCCAGCCTCTGATCTTCTCCCCAGCCTCTGATCTGCCCCCCTTCCCCAGCCTCTGATCTTCTCCCCAGCCTCTGATCTGCCCCCCTTCCCCAGCCTCTGATCTTCTCCCCAGCCTCTGATCTGCCCCCCTTCCCCCAGCCTCTGATCTTCTCCCCAGCCTCTGATCTGCCCCCCTTCCCCAGCCTCTGATCTTCTCCCCAGCCTCTGATCTGCCCCCCTTCCCCAGCCTCTGATCTTCTCCCCAGCCTCTGATCTGCCCCCCTTCCCCAGCCTCTGATCTGCCTCCCTTCCCCAACCTCTGATCTGCCCCCTCTGGTAACGCAAACCCCCCCTCCCTCCCTCGCCAGTATTAATCATTGGTGGCAGTGGCCACAGGGTCCCCCCCCCCCCCCATTGGTGGCAGTTTGCAGTTCCGATCGGAGCCCCAGCAGTGTAATGCTGGGGCTCCGATCGGTTACCATGGCAGCCAGGAGTCACGCTGCTGAAGTCCTGGCTGCCATGGTATGTTAGTGAGCAGAGAGCAGCGCATTATACTCACGTGCGCTGTGGCCGCCGGTCGCTCCTTCTTCTCATAGGTCTGTGCGGCGCATTGCTAATGCTGTAAGCATTAGCTATCCGCCGCACAGACAGAAGGAGCGACCGCCGGCCACAGCGCACGTGAGTATAATGCGCTGCTCTCTGCTCACTAACATACCATGGCAGCCAGGACTTCAGCAGCGTGACTCCTGGCTGCCATGGTAACCGATCGGAGCCCCAGCATTACACTGCTGGGGCTCCGATCGGAACTGCAAACTGCCACCAATGATGGGGGGGAGGAGGGGGACCCTGAGGGATATGGCCGGCACATTCATTGGTAGTGCAGTGGCCACAGTCCCTCCCCTCCTCCTCCTCGGTCCTCATTGGTGTTCAGCGGCAGCCGCGCACAGTGGGGAGGGAGGGACTCCCTCCTCCTTCCTCCTCCCTCCGCTGTGCCGGCCGGCTCAGAACATGGTGCGCGCGATCATATCGCGGTCCGGCGATATGGCGAAAATCCATATCGTGGCCCAAATTCATATCGCCTATATCGCCCACCCCTAGCTGGAGGGCCCCAGGTTGGGCATCCCTGCTATAGTGCATTATTTTCTGTGACTTTAAAGTTATAAGTAATGTAATAAAAACTTCCAAGAAGCCATTATTTAGCATATATTGTGCACACAATAAAAAAAAATGCACCTATTAGGTATCCTTGCAACCATAATGGTCTGAAGAATTAATTCATCACGTTTAGTGTGAAACACGGTATAAAAAAACAATGGCTAAAATAGTTTTATTTTCTATATCTCCACAGTAAAAATAAATTCTATAAATTGCACTGTAATTTCTGTGTGCCCAGAACAATGCCAAAATAAATAATAAAAATGTCTGACAGCCATGGGCATCTGACAGCCATGTAAAAGAAAAATGTTACGGCTGCTGAAATGCAAAAATCAAAAAAATGTTGCTGGTCATTAGTTGGTTAAAGGGGTTATCCAACCCCTAAAATGCCCCCCCATATGCCTTGAGCCCCTCGCACTGATTGTTCTTACTATGCTCTCCGACACCCCCCTCGCTTGGGACGCCGCTGCATCTCCCCGTCACGCAAATGAAAACATCTGGTAACGGAAGGTGGCAGCCAGTAGCAGGCCGCGACGGGGATGAGCCTCCCTAGCATCACCAGTGATGCTAGGGAGGCCCGTTGCCAGCGCGGTCTGTTATTGGCTGCCACCCCAACACTGCATGTTTTCATCTGCACGATGAGATGCAGCAGCGGCCGTGGGGGCGTCAGAAGCAACGCGAGTGTCTGAGAGCAAGGTCAGTACAACCTGTATGAGAGGCCCGGGCATATAGGGGGGGGGGGGCATTTTAGGGGTTGGATAACCCCTTTAAAGCCTACCTAACCTTTCAACAAACTTTGCATTAATCAGTAGTACAGACTGTACCATGAGGAATAGTACTATTTCTCGTCATTATATCACTTGCATTTTTTAGGAAATTTCTCATATGCATGCTTTATCTTTAGTTTGCTCTTCTCTCAGAGATGGTGGGTGGAGACTAGCTCCCGTCCACAGTACACAGAAAGTAGAGAAGAATCTGCTTCCTAACTTCTTCATGAGTAATTTAATCCATCACAGAGTTGGTCCATCGAGAAAAGCATTTAGCAGGGGAGCGAAGGAGAAGTGAGAACTAATAACAGGAGAACCAGACCTTTCTCTCTGATAAGATATATTACAAAGTTTCTTATGGTCATATATTGTATGGATTTATGCAATGTTGTGTGAATAATTAGTGACAATTTAAACAAGTCATGGGTTCAGATGTCTGCCCACTAATTCCACACATTATTCTGGTGGGTCTCCCATATACGTGTGTGTTATATGTATATATGTGTATATATATATATATATACAGACGTGGACAAAATTGTTGGTACCCTTTGGTCAATGAAAGAAAAAGTCACAATGGTCACAGAAATAACTTTAATCTGACAAAAGTAATAATAAATTAAAATTCTATAAATGTTAACCAATGAAAGTCAGACATTGTTTTTCAACCATGCTTCAACAGAATTATGTAAAAAAATAAACTCATGAAACAGGCATGGACAAAAATGATGGTACCCCTAACTTAATATTTTGTTGCGCAACCTTTTGAGGCAATCACTGCAATCAAACGCTTCCTGTAACTGTCAATGAGACATCTGCACCTCTCAGCAGGTATTTTGGCCCACTCCTCATGAGCAAACTGCTCCAGTTGTGTCCGGTTTGAAGGGTGCCTTTTCCAGACTGCATGTTTCAGCTCCTTCCAAAGATGCTCAATAGGATTGAGGTCAGGGCTCATAGAAGGCCACTTTAGAATAGTCCAATTTTTTCCTCTTAGCCATTCTTGGGTGTTTTTAGCGGTGTGTTTTGGGTCATTGTCCTGTTGCAAGACCCATGACCTGCGACTGAGACCAAGCTTTCTGACACTGGCTAGTACATTTCTCTCTAGAATTCCTTGATAGTCTTGAGATTTCATTGTACCCTGCACAGATTCAAGACACCCTGTGCCAGACGCAGCAAAGCAGCCCCAGAACATAACAGAGCCTCCTCCATGTTTCACAGTAGGGACAGTGTTCTTTTCTTGATATGCTTCATTTTTTCGTCTGTGAACATACAGCTGATGTGCCTTGGCAAAAACTTCGATTTTTGTCTCATCTGTCCACAGGACATTCTCCCAGAAGCTTTGTGGCTTGTCAACATGTAGTTTGGCATATTCCAGTCTTGCTTTTTTATGATTCGTTTTCAACAATGGTGTCCTCCTTGGTCGTCTCCCATGTAGTCCACTTTGGCTCAAACAACGACGGATGGTGCGATCTGACACTGATGTTCCTTGAGCATGAAGTTCACCTTGAATCTCTTTAGAAGTCTTTCTAGGCTCTTTTGTTACCATTCGGATTATCCGTCTCTTAGATTTGTCATCAATTTTCCTCCTGCGGCCACGTCCAGGGAGGTTGGCTACAGTCCCATGGATCTTAAACTTATGAATAATATGTGCAACTGTACTCACAGGAACATCTAGTTGCTTGGAGATGGTCTTATAGCCTTTACCTTTAACATGCTTGTCTATAATTTTCTTTCTGATCTCTTGAGACAGCTCTTTCCTTTGCTTCCTCTGGTCCATGTCGAGTGTGGTACACACCATATCACCAAACAACACAGTGATTACCTGGAGCCATATATATAGGCCCAATGGCTGATTACAAGGTTGTAGACACCTGTGATGCTAATTAGTGGACACACCTTGAATTAACATGTCCCTTTGGTCACATTATGTTCTGTGTTTTCTAGGGGTACCATCATTTTTGTCCATGCCTGTTTCATGAGTTTATTTTTTTACATAATTCTGTTGAAGCATGGTTGAAAAACAATGTCTGACTTTCATTGGTTAACATTTATAGAATTTTAATTTATTATTACTTTTGTCAGATTAAAGTTATTTCTGTGACCATTGTGACTTTTTCTTTCATTGACCAAAGGGTACCAACAATTTTGTCCACGTCTGTATATATATATATATATATATATATATATATATATATTTATTTATTAGGGGTGCACCGAAATTCCAGCGGCCGAAAATGGGCCTAATCCATTTCGGCCGATATTGGTACATATCGGCAGAAAATATGGTTGCCTATATACGTTCGGGCGGCCCGCCGGCGGCGCCCCTCATGCTGTGTTTCCTAAACGCTTGCCGCTCTAAAGAATCTCCGGCTCAGTGCTGCGCAGCCTGCTGTGTCTGCTCTGTGCTACTGCTGTTGTTAGTGTAGCATGGCCGAGCTCTGTTCGTTCCTTTCAGTCCGGCCGGGTACAAGAAACAAATGCTCCTGTACCGCGGACCGAACAGAGCTCGGCCACGCTACACAGGCTACACTAGAGTTGACACGGGGGGGGGGGGGTAAAATGAGTGACAAGGGTGTGTGTAAAATGAGTGAGTGACAAGGGTGTGTGTAAAATGAGTGACAAGGGGGTGTGTAAAATGAGTGACAAGGGGGGGGTGTAAAATGAGTGACAAGGGGGGGTGTAAAATGAGTGACAAGGGGGGGGTGTAAAATGAGTGACAAGGGGGGGGGTGTAAAATGAGTGACAAGGGGGGGTGTAAATGAGTGAGTGACAAGGGGGTGTGTAAAATGAGTGACAAGGGGGGGGTGTAAAATGAGTGACAAGGGGGGGGTGTAAAATGAGTGACAAGGGGGGGTGGTGTAAAATGAGTGACAAGGGGGGGGTAGGGGGTGTAAAATGAGTGACAAGGGGGGGGGTGTAAAATGAGTGACAAGGGGGGGGGGTGTAAAATGAGTGACAAGGGGGGGGTGTAAAATGAGTGACAAGGGGGGGGGGTGTAAAATGAGTGACAAGGGGGGGGGGGTGTAAAATGAGTGACAAGGGGGGGGGGTGTAAAATGAGTGACAAGGGGGGGGGTGTAAATGAGAGTGACAAGGGGGGGTGGAATGAGAGTGACAAGGGAGGGGGTAGAATGAGAGTGACAAGGGAGGGGGGTAGAATAAGAGTGACAAGGGAGGGGGGTAGAATAAGAGTGACAAGGGAGGGAGGGGGGGGAGTGAATTTTTTTTTTTTAAATAACCACTTTGGGTGGCATTGTGTGTATAATATCTATGTATCTGTTTAACTTTATATTTTAATTCACTTTCCTTTTTTTTTACTTAAAAAAAGTATTTTAAAAGTATTTGGGCAAAAAGGCAGTTTCAGTTTTCGGTCAAGGGCATCCTGAATTTTCGGTTTCGGACCAGAATTTTCATTTCGGTGCACCCCTAATAAATAAATAAATATATATATATATATATATATATATATATATATTTATGCTGAAATTAACACAGTATGCTGTTAGCTGTGCATTAGATAACCCAGTTGCATGTTTGTGCCTCTTATGATTTTGTAGCGCTACTAACTCAAGGTTCAGATTATCTTCCAGTATCTCACTGTTTATTGCAGATTGGCAGGTTAAACCTCTGACATCATCATCACCGGTCACTCCTCCGAGTGACATACATTATCTTATTTAGGTTTCATTTCTGACTCCCTCGATGTAGCTATCTCAATAACCTCCATAAAACATAGACCCTGGGGAATTTGATCGTAATCTGACTGCATTATACTTAATTTTACACTTATGTACCTTCAGTCAAGCCTCCCTAAAAGGTTAACCCTTATAGATGCAAGGGAAGGAATTTCACATTGGTTGGATTCTGCTTTTGATGTATGTTAAGTCTGGGGCACATTAAGAGCTTTCCTCTAAGGCTGTGTATCCTCTACTGTATCATATATCAAACGTAAGTCCGCCAGAGATTATGATGAGGATTAAGAATGTCAAGTGATGAGTTTAGAACAAATTCTAGTCCCTCTGACGTGCTTGGGTGTGACAGGCTGGACACCATGTATCAAGGCACCCTAAAGCTATATACCCTAAACACTCGGTCTAGGGCACAGAATTGGCACTGGTCATTTGGTTATGTTCTTCCCCACTGATTACAGGAAATAAAAACTGAGAAACCATAGGCCTCTATGCAAATAGAAAGATTATACTTATGGATGAGCTGTGGTTACTTTGACAGCTCGATCTTATTGTGCTTGTGTAAGTCTGCCCTTATGCTTTCTGCCCCCCCCCCCCCAAATTATCTGTAGTTGACAGTTTCCATAAAAAGTAAAAAATTGGGCTGAGCACTAAAATACTGGAATACTGCATGTATAAGGTCATAGATTAGTTATTCTCTGCAAAGCATACACAATAAAAAAACTATATAAAACTGACATATAGCAATTACGGACATAAGATAAATTCAGCATAAAATGGATCCAAATAAATGTGATGATATAATGCAATATAATCTCACTTGATCCTCTCACATGAAGTAGTTAAATGCATTTAGTAGTAGAATCAGCAGGTTTGGTGTGTGTATCCAACTCAGGTTATAATGGTGAGTGTGTGTATACACCTCAAGTTCAGTTTGCCTGTGTCATTAATAGATTAATCGGCAGGTGTGTTCCTCCACCTGTAGGAATATACCCACACTATTCCAAGACAGATTGGTAACAAATGAAGCGGTCATAGGTAATCTAATCTATAAAACAACCATAATATAGGCAATATGGCAGAAAGATTTGCGGTGTATGTGTGGCGTCCCACTATATCGCACTGCCTAAAACGCCTTTTACCTTTCCGAACGGCTTCTATTGCTGTAAATGTCCTTTGTGAACGGGCCCGTTCATATAATTCTCAATTGACCAGGTTTGTGGTGAGTATTACAGGGATCTCAAGGTGTATAATGCAGCCAGTGTCCGGCAACACCAGGGAGTCAGTGGGGTTCCAGAGGGATATCTTTCAATCTGGATTTTTCAAAGAAGACGGTGGATAAAGGCAAATATGTTGTTGTTCATCCGTACATACAGCAGGTCCTAATCAAATGCGTTTTGGGGTTTCCACTATACCCCTTCCTCAGTATTCATATAGAAACCTCCCTTTAAAGTAAACCAGTCACCTCATCTGACATGTCTGTTTTAGCACACTCCCCAAGAAATAACAACTCTGGATAATCTTTTCTTATAACTTAGCATTGTTATTCCTCATAGAAATTGGTAACTTGGTAGCTCTTTTACCATTCTTCTTGTCAAAGGGGTCTCTACACAGTCTGATACCGTCACCCCCAGCTGTCAGTTTATTTAATACATTTCTGGAAGGAATAACAGGAGCAGCACAGAGTTACTGATGTTCATGTCTCGTTTTTCCATCACGTCAAGCATATATGTTTGAATGCTGTAAAAAAACAAATATTGAAACGTGTTGCATGTGAGGCATCTATCTATATATTGTGAGACGGTGAGGGGTTGTGTCTGCAAGGCAGGTATTTTCCTCCCAGCATGTGCAGCTGGGCTGATTTCCAGCCAGGTGAGGTCAAATATCGTACTGGAGTTTAAGTGCCGGTCCGGGTGTTGGCAGCACCTGGCTGTCCTTAAATAGGCAGCTGGGCTCAGCAGAGTGGTCTCTGTTTTTGGGCTTTGTGCCATGCTGGAGGGCTGCGAGCCTGCTGTCGACTACTGGAGGCAGAACTGCCAGCAAGGTGACTTGTGTTATATGAACTTTCCATTGTGTGTGAATTAACACCAAGACTCCAAAGTTACGTGCTGTTTTGTGAAATTGCCCCGTGTGAATAAACACTGACGTTTTGAGTTAAGAGCTTGTATTTTGCCTCTGTTCTGCGCCCACTTACCCTACCAGAGCGAAACCCCACAATTGGTGGAGGATATGGACAAGAGCTGTGAGGCTGGCGTGAACGCAGATATTTATGGTTTCTGCATTTTTCAGGCAAGGTTGTATGTCGTACATTAAACCAGCACTTGATCGGCCAGGTGTCTCCTGGCAACGCCCTAGAAATGGTGGACCTAGGTGGAGCGCTACGAGGCTACTAAGACTGTTACAGGGGGTTATTTTGGGAGGGGCAGTCAAACCCGTAAATCTCCATCCCAGACCTGGCGATTTGTACCAACCAAACCCACCCGGAGTGTACCCTCTACGGACCTGGCCCGATAGTCTACTGGCGGTGTTAGGAGCCGGGCCATGTAAGAGCTGACTGTTCCCATCAGGTGGAACCCATGGATACTCACTATGGCTACCGTCAGTCGCTATATGCCAGGAAGCTATGTGCAGCAGGTACCGCAAAAACTCTAAACCAAGTGTGCCATGTGGAGGTAGGAGACACTCCAGCGGAGGCTCTACTGGACTCATGAGTCTGGTGTCCCTAGTAAGGGCTCCCCTGGTACGGTCAGCGGAGGATACTGGCTGGAAAGTCAGGGTCATGTGCATCCATGGAGACTTAAAACACTATCCCACCACCCTGGTGTCTCTAACCACAATGGGGTGGCAGTTGCCCCAAATTTACACTACAAACTTATAATAGGGAGAGACTTCCCGGCACTGTTGCCTGCTATGAGAGTGACTGATACCTATGAGACAGGAGTAACCCTAGAGAGTGGCCCGTCTCAGAGGGGGGTGACAGAACCCTGGGAGCCTGAGACCGAAGGACCAGCGGTAGGGGTGACCGTTACTTCAGTGGAAGAGGAGGAGACAACCCCGCTAAGTGTGATGGTGAGAGACGTGTAGGACTTGCCGCCGGGTCCTAAATTGGCAGACCTCAATGTCTGGGGATAATTTTTGTACCGCCCAACGTCGGGACCCAACCCTATCCCGCGCCTGGGAAAATGTGTTAATAGTAGATGGTGAACCATAACAACCTGGGGCAGAGTCAGTGTTTCCCTGTTTTGTGGTTCATCAGGATATTTTGTATCGGGTAAACCAACTATGGGGTGAGCCTATTGGAACAGTTGGTGGTCCCCAAGGCTTATCACAAGTTTTGTTAGATCTAGCCCACAAACACGTTCTCGGGGGTCACCTGGGGCTGCAGAAAACTCAGGATCGTATTCTACAGCGGTTTTACTGACCCAGCATATTCAAAGAAGTGTAAAAAGTCTTGCCCAACCTGCCATATAACTAGCCCACAGCCACATTTCCGTAGTCCTCAAGTACCTTTCCCGATTATCGAAGTACCGGTTGACCGAATAGCTATGGACCTCATAGGCCCAGTACCGAAGTTCACCAGAGGGCATCAACACATCTTAGTCATTCTAGACTACGCCACTCGGTACCCGGAGGCGGTGCCACTGTGACATACCTCGGCCAAACTCATAGCTAAGGAGTTAATATAGATGATTTCCCGAGTCGGACTACCTAAAGAGGTTCTGACCGACCAAGGGACCCCTTTTATATCCAAGGTGATGAGGGAACTCTAAGTTGCTGCACATAAAACAACTACGGACGTCCGTTTACCATCCGCAAACGAACGGTCTGGTAGAACGGTTTAACCAAACATTAAAAAATATGTTGAAAAAGGTAGTGTCTAAAGATGGAAAGGACTGGGACCTCCTTCGGCCCTATCTCACGTTCGCAGTGCGAGAGGTACCCCAGATCTCTACTGGGTTCTCGTCATTCGAACTGCTATATGGCAGACACCCTCGCGGTCTCTTGCATGTGGCCAAAGAGGCGTGGGAGCAACAACCCACTCCACATAAGTGTCATTGAGTAGGTTACCCAGATGCAAAATCGGATAGAGACGGTGTTGCCTCTTGTTAGGGAGCATATGGAGGCAGCTCAGCGAGCCCAGAGTGGGGTCGGCAGGCTTGGGTCTGGATCTTTAACCCGGGTGATCGGTTTTTAGTTCTGGTGCCGACCGTGGACAGTAAGTTCCTGGCTAGGTGGCAGGGGCCCTGCGAGGTACTCGAGAAAATTGTAAACTACAAGGTACACCAGCCAGGACGCGAAAGCCGGAGCAGGTTTACCATGTGAATCTACTCAAACCGTGGAAAGATAGGGAAACCTGTATAGAAAACAGCCTGCGGCCGGGTTTTCTAGGAGACAGGTACCGGCTGCCACAGTAAAAATTGCTTACAGCCTCTCCTCTAAACAGACTCGGAAGGCCAGGGAGTTCGTTAGTCGGAACACGGATGTGTTCTTTGACCTCCCTGGACACACTTCCATAATCCAGCATGACATTGTAACTGAGCCTCAGGCAAAAGTCAGATTAAAACCATGCCGGGTACCTGAGGCTCGGCGACAAGCCATATCGGAGGAGGTGCAGCTAATGTTGCAGCTAGACGTCATTGAGGAATCAAAAGTGAGTAGGCCAGTCCTACAGTATTGATACCTAAGCCAGATGGGACGTTGCGGGTTTTTAACGACTTTCAAAAACTTAACGAGTTTTCCAAATTTGCGTATCCCATGCCCCGGGTGGATGAGGTTAGGACAAGCCCGGTATTATTCCTTTTTGGACATCACAAAAGGGTACTGGCAGGTGCCCTTAATGAAGGCTGCCAAAGAGAAAACTGCCTTCATCACGCCTGAGGGGCTGTATCAATATAAGGTCTTACCTTTTGGTCTTCATGGCGTCCCACCACTTTTAATCGACTAATAAACATTGTGCTGCATCCACATCGTCATCCACAGTACCGACTGGGAAAGTCACCTACCCAAAGTGCAGGCTGTAGTGGACTCCCTTTGGAAAGCTGGCCTAACCGCTAAACCCAAAAATGTGCGATAGGCTTGGAAGAGACTAAGTACCTGGGGTATATCATTGGATGCAGAGTCATCAAACCCTAAGTGAACAAAATAGAGGCGATACGGAATTGGCCCTGACCTGTCACCTCTAGGCAAATAGTCATTCCTGGGAATGGCGGGCTATTACATGAGGTTTGTTCCCCACTTTGCTACTCTAGCCGCGCCTTTGACAGGGCTCTTGAAGGGACGAAAATCAGTGATGGTTCGCTGGGATGAATTAAAGTTGGCCCTTTGTGGGTCACCGCTTTTGGAGACGCCCGACTTCAAGAGGGGATTCGTGGTACAAACAGATGCCTCCGAAGAAGGCCTCGGTGCTGTACTGTCTCAGGAAGTCAACGGGGAGGAGCATCCCGTTGTCTTCCCAAGCCGCAAGCTCACCCCAGCTGAAACCAGGTACAGTAAGTATAGTGGAGAGAGAGTGCCTGGCTATCAAGTGGGCACTCGAGTCTCTCCGATACTATATCTTGGGGAGAAAGTTCCTCTCAAGTGGATGAGCCAGGCCAAAGACAGGAATTCCCGGGTCACCGTTTATGTCTTTGCAGAACTTTAAGTTCTCGTAGAACAGAGAGCAGGCCGGTTGCAGGGAAACGCGGATGCCCTGTCCTGGGTGCATTGTCTGGCCTGTATCCACCCCCTCAGGGTTGAACAAAGCCGTGGGATATTTGACACAGTGAGGGATTGTGTCTGGCAATGCAGGTATTTTTCCTCCCAGCATGTGTGGCTGGGCTGGTTTCCAGCCAGGTGAGGTCAAATACCGGACTAGAGTTTAAGTACCGGTCTGGGTTTTGGCAGCACCTGGCTGTCCTTAAATAGGCAACTGGGCTCAGCAGAGATGTCTGTTTTTGGGATCTGAGGCTTTGTACCGTGCTTGAGGGCTGAGAGCTGCACGCTTGGGAAACAGGCCCCCTAAAGCCTGCTGTGCACTACTGGAGGCAGAACTGCCAGCAAGATGACTTGTGTTATATGAATTTTCCATTGTGTGTGAATTAACACCAAGACTGCAAAGTTACATGCTGTTTTGTGCAATTGCCTCAAGTGTGAATAAACACTGATGTTATGAGTTAAGAACTTGTATTTTGCCTCTGTTCTGCGCCTGCTTACCTTATCTACCAGAGCGAAACCCCACAATATATTTAGGACGTATATACACTCACCTAAAGAATTATTAGGGACACCTGTTCTATTTCTCATTAATGCGATTATCTAGTCAACCAATCACATGGCAGTTGCTTTAAACTGAATGTCAGAATGGGAAAGAAAGGTGATTTAACCCCTTAAGGACTCAGCCCTATTTCACCTTAAGGACTTGGCCATTTTTTGCAAATCTGACCAGTGTCCCTTTAAGTGCTCATAACTTTAAAACACTTTGACTTATCCAGGCCATTCTGAGATTGTTTTTTCGTCACATATTGTACTTCATGACACTGGTAAAATGAAGTCAAAAAAAATATTTTTTTTGCATAAAAAAATACCTAATTTACAAAAAATTTGGAAAAATTTGCAAATTTCAAAGTTTGTTTCTCTACTTCTGTAATACATAGGAATACCCCCAAAAATTGTGATGACTTTACATTCCCCATATGTCTACTTCAGGTTGGAATTATTTTGGGAATGATATTTTATTTTTTGGGGATGTTACAAGGTTTAGAACTTTAGAAGCAAATATTGAAATTTTTCAGAAATTTACAAAAACCCAATTTTTAGGGACCACTACAGCTCTGAAGTCACTTTGCGAGGCTTACATAATAGAAACCACCCAAAAATGACCCCATTCTATAAACTACACCCCTCAAGGTATTCAAAACTGATTTTACAAACTTTGTTAACCCTTTAGGTGTTGCACAAGAGTTATTGGCAAATGGGGATGAAATTTGAGAATTTCATTTTTTTGCCTAATTTTCCATTTTAACCCATTTTTTCCACTAACAAAGCAAGGGTTAACAGCCAAACAAGACTGTATCTTTATTGCCCTGACTCTGCCGTTTACAGAAACACCCCATATGTGGCCGTAAACTACTGTACGGCCACACAGCAGAGCGTAGAGTGAAAGGTGTGCCGTTTGGTTTTTGGAAGCCAAATTTTGCTGGACTGGTTTTTTGACACCATGTCCCATTTGAAGCCCCCTGATGCACCCCTAGAGTAGAAACTCCATAAAAGTGACCCCATCTAAGAAACTACACCCCTCAAGGTATTCAAAACTGATTTTAAAAACTTTGTTAACCCTTTAGGTGTTGCACAAGATATAATGGAAAATAGAGATACAATTTCAAAATTTCACTTTTTTGGCAGATTTTCCATTTTAATATATTTTTTCAAGTAACAAAGCAAGGGTTAACAGCCAAACAAAACTCATTATTTATGGCCCTAATTCTGTAGTTTACAGAAACACCCCATATGTGGTCGTAAACTGCTGTACGGGCACACGGCAGGGCGCAGAAGGAAAGGAATGCCATACGGTTTTTGGAAGGCAGATTTTGCTGGACTGGTTTTTTGACACCATGTCCCATTTGAAGCCCCCTGATGCACCCCTAGAGTAGAAACTCCATAAAAGTGACCCCATCTAAGAAACTACACCCCTCAAGGTATTCAAAACTGATTTTAAAAACTTTGTTAACCCTTTAGGTGTTGCACAAGATATAATGGAAAATAGAGATACAATTTCAAAATTTCACTTTTTTGGCAGATTTTCCATTTTAATATATTTTTTCAAGTAACAAAGCAAGGGTTAACAGCCAAACAAAACTCATTATTTATGGCCCTAATTCTGTAGTTTACAGAAACACCCCATATGTGGTCGTAAACTGCTGTACGGGCACACGGCAGGGCGCAGAAGGAAAGGAATGCCATACGGTTTTTGGAAGGCAGATTTTGCTGGACTGGTTTTTTGACACCATGTCCCATTTGAAGCCCCCTGATGCACCCCTAGAGTAGAAACTCCAAAAAAGTGACCCCATTTTAGAAACTACGGGATAAGGTGGCAGTTTTCTTGGTACTAGTTTAGGGTACATATGATTTTTGGTTGCTCTATATTACACTTTTAGTGCGGCAAGGTAACAAGAAATAGCTTTTTTGGCACCGTTTTTTTTTTTTGTTATTTACAACATTCATCTGAAAGGTTAGATCATGTGGTAATTTTATAGAGCAGGTTCTCACGGACGCGGCGATACCTAATATGTATACTTTTTTTTTATTTATGTAAGTTTTACACAATGATTTCATTGTTAAAACAAAAAAAGTTTTAGTTTCTCCATAGTCTAAGAGCCATAGTTTTTTCAGTTTTTGGGCGATTATCTTATGTAGGGTCTCATTTTTTGCGGGATGAGATGGCTGTCTTATTGGCACTATTTTGGGGTGCATATGACTTTTTGATCACTTGCTATTGCACTTTTTGTGACGTAAGATGACAAAAAATTGCTTTTTTTAAACCGTTTTTATTTTTATTTTTTTACGGTGGTCACCTGAGGGGTTAACTCGTGATATTTTTATAGAGCCGGTCGATACGGACGCGGAGATACCTAATATGTATACTTTTTTTATTTATGTAAGTTTTACACAATGATTTAATTTTTTAAACAAAAAAAATGATGTTTTAGTGTTTCCATAGTCTAAGAGCCATAGTTTTTTTCAGTTTTTGGGCGATAATCTTGGGTAGGGTCTCATTTTTTGCGGGATGAGATGCCGGTTTGATTGGCACTATTTTGGCGTACATGCGACTTTTTTGATCACTTTTATTACCTTTTTTGGGAAGTAAGGTGGGCAAAATTAAAATTTTCTCATAATTTTTATTTTTTTATTTTTATGGCGTTCATCGTGCGGGGAAAGTAAAATGACCGTTTTATAGATCAGGTCGTTACGGACGCGGCGATACCAAACATGTGTAGGGAATTTTATTTTTTTCATTTTTAATTAGTGATAAATGTGTTTTTTGATTTTCACTTTTTTTTCCACTTTTTCTTACTTTTTTTTTGACCCAGACCCACTTGGTTCTTGAAGATCCAGTGGGTCTGGAGTCTGCATAATACAGTACAGAACCTATATATGTTTCTGTACTGTATTTTACTTACACTGAACAGATCTATGCTTTCAGCACAGATCTGTTCAGCACCATGGACAGCAGGACGCCTGAGCAGGCGTCCTGTTGCCATGGGAACCTTCCCCGTCTGCCACAACTTCGCAGACGGGGAAGGGTAAGGACTGGGGCTTCGGGGGGCTGTCTGGGGGCTCTCTCCCTCTCCCATCGGGGGGCTGCAAAGGCACAGCAGCCCCCCGATGGGAGAGGGAGGGAGCCGCATCTTACTGTTAACTCTTTCCATACAGCGGTCCGCACGGACCGCTGTATGGAAAGGGTTAAACGGCTGACATCCATTCACAGATGTCAGCCGTTTATACCAGGGTGCCAGCAATGTGCTGGCACCCTGGTATACCCACTAGAAGCCAACGATTATTCGGCGGGAGGCGGGCGGGGATCGCGATCCCGCCTGCCGCACCGCCCGCCTCCCGCACCGCCCACACCGCCCGCAAGACCCCCCCCCTGCACCTCCCACCAGGCTAAAATCATGCAGGGGTGCAGAGGGGGTGATCACTATAGATTTGTGCCACACTAAAGTTTCTGATCGCCGCGGTCAGGGACCGCGGCGATCAGAAACAGCAGAAATAGCAACAAACCGCAGGTCTGAATTGACCTGCGGTTTGCTGCGATCGCCGATACGGGGGGGGGGTCACATGACCCCCCCAGGCGTTGTGACAGGATGCCGGCTGAATGATTTCAGCCGGCATCCTGTGCGGATTAACCCCTGGGGCGCCACAATCTCAATTTAAACTCATGACGTACCGGTACATCATGGGTCCTTAAGGACTCGGGAAACATGCCGTACCGGTACGTCATGGGTCCCTAAGGGGTTAAGCAATTTTGAGCGTGGCATGGTTGTTGGTGCCAGACGGGCCGCTTTGAGTATTTCATAATCTGCGCTCAGTTACTGGGATTTTCACGCACAACCATTTCTAGGGTTTACAAAGAATGGTGTGAAAAGGGAAAAACATCCAGTATGCGGCAGTCCTGTGGGCGAAAATGCCTTGTTGATAGAGGTCAGAGGAGAATGGGCCGACTGATTCAAGCTGATAGAAGAGCAACGTTGACTGAAATAACCACTCGTTACAACCGAGGTATGCAGCAAAGCATTTGTGAAGCCACAACACGCACAGCCTTGAGGCGGATGGGCTACAACAGCAGAAGGTCCCACCGGGTACCATCTCCACTACAAATAGGAAAAAGAGGCTACAATTTGCACGAGCTCGCAAAAATTGGACTGTTGAAGACTGGAAAAATGTTGCCTGGTCTGATGAGTCTCGATTTCTGTTGAGACATTCAAATGGTAGAGTCCGAATTTGCCGTAAACAGAATGAGAACATGTATCCATCATGCCTTGTTACCACTGTGCAGGCTGGTGGTGGTGGTGGTGTAATGGTGTGGGGGATGTTTTCTGGGCACACTTTAGGCACCTTAGTGCCTATTGGCCATCGTTTAAATGCCAAGAGCTACCTGAGCATTGTTTCTGACCATGTCCATCCCTTCATGGCACCATGTACCCATCATCTGATGGCTACTTCCAGCAGGATAATGCACCATGTCACAAAGCTCGAATCATTTCAAATTGGTTTCTTGAACATGACAATGAGTTTACTGTACTAAAATGGCCCCCACAGTCACCAGATCTCAACCCAATAGAGCATCTTTGGGATTTGGTGGAACGGGAGCTTTGTGCCCTGGATGTGCATCCCTCAAATCTCCATCAACTGCAAGATGCTATCCTATCAATATGGGCCAACATTTCTAAAGAATGCTATCAGCATCTTGTTGAATCAATGCCACGTAGAATTAAGGCAGTTCTGAAGGCAAAAGGGGGTCCAACACCATATTAGTATGGTGTTCCTAATAATTCTTTAGGTGAGTGTATGTGTGTGTATGTTCCACGATCACTCAAAAAACGCAACCATTGATTTGAATGAAACTTGGTATACACATCCCTTGCTACCTGGGAAGAAATCTTGTGGGAGTCACAGCTCTCTAGGGCGTACCGTTCCTGAGATATATATGTGTTGCGCGACAATTTTTTTTGATAATCTATGGTGTTGCACTGCAACATGTTGCGACTGTGATGCGATGTGATCTTGGATGGATTTTTTTGCAACTGTCGTGTCGCAGTCGCAGCATGTCACATGTCGCAGTGCGACACCATAGCCTATCATTATCAGAATAGTTGAGACAAAATGTTGCGTGACACATGTCGTCGTGTAGCCCTAGCATTAAAGGGGAGGGGCGCTGTGGAGGTCACTGTTAAAGGGGCTGGGCGCTTTGGAGGTCACTGTTAAAAGGGGTGGGGCGCCATGGAGGTCACTGTTAAAAGAGGCGGGGCGCCGTGGAGGTCACTGTTAAAGGGGCGCGGCGCTGTGGAGGTCACTGTTAAAGGGGTGGGGCTCTATGGAGGTCACTGTTAAGGGGGCAGGGGCCACTATTAAAGGGGCAACTGCTGTGGAGATCACTATTAAGGCAGCAGGGTACTGTAGGGTCACTGTTAAGGCAACGGGGTAGTGTGGAACGGGCCCCTGAGGAGGTTACTGTCAAGGGAGTGAGGTGCTGTGAAACTCTCTGTTAATGGGGCGGGCTGCTGTGGAGGTCCCATGTTAAAGTGGCAGGGCACTGTGGAGGGGTCAGTGTTAAGGGGTGGGGGACTGTGGATTTCACTGTTAAGGGGGCGGGGTGCTGTAGAGGTCACTGTCATGGGGGATACTGTCGACATCTTTTAATGACACACACAAACATTAAATGAAATATACTTGTGGGAAGCTGGGTCCTTCTGCTAGAAGACTATAACAATATGTAGTGTGTACTATTTCTAACGTTGTATCATGACCTGCACATGGTTGTATATGTTTTTCATGTATGTGTCATGTATACGCATAGCATCCTTATAAGAAAGTATGCCTCATTGTTATTTTATGGGAAATACAAATACTTAAACATGTCCGGAAACGTGACAGGTCCTCTTTAAATGATGCCCCCGAGTCCTTTGAGTGACAGGGCCAGGAGTCTGAATTCTACGGTGGATGTGCAGTATAGAACCGATCCAGGAGAATAAAATGCTGAGGCACCTGGGCGTAACTATGTCCTAAGTACTGGAGGGGTGTAAATGGGTGTGCTGGCTGTTTAATACAGCTGACACTCAGACACAAAGACCAGAATTGGAGATAACTTAGATTCCGGTCATTAAAGAGGACCTTTCATGGGTCCAAACATTATAAACTAAGTATCAGGATATGTGGGGCATAGTGCAGGGATCTAACTGCACTTACAATTTTTCCTGGGCGCCACTCCGTTCGCCCGCTGTGGCCCCCATTGTTTTCTCCTGCCTAGTATGCTAATTTAAGCATCGGTACAGGGAGAAGGAGACTTCCCTGTTTCTCCTTCAGGCATTTTGTGCAGGGCTAAATTGTGAGCAACCCTGTAAAGCCTAAAGGTACTCGTTGCCCCTCACGAAATACCTTGGGGTGTCTTCTTTCCAAAATGGGGTCACTTGTCGGGTATTTATACTGCCCTGGCATTTTAGGAGACCTAAAGCGTAAGAAAAAGTCTGGAATCGAAATGTCTAAAAAATTTTACGCATTTGGATTCCGTGAGGGGTATGGTGAGTTCATGTGAGATTTTATTTTTTGTCACAAGTTAGTGGAATATGAGACTTTGTAAGAAAAAATAAAAAATAAAATAAAATCTTCTATGAACTCACCATGGCCCTCAAAAGTGATCTTTATAGCGTCGCAGCGATTTTAAGGTGTTTTTGCAGTGATCAGAAAAATAAAAATTCTGTCACTGCGGTGGGGCGGACTGAACGCAAGTGTGCGCACAAGATCAGGCCTTATCGGACGAACACTGTGTTTTTTGTAGAGCCTATAGAACATGCCCTATTCTTGTCCGCAATTGCGGACAAGAAAATGCATTTTGTATATAGTTCTGGCAATGTGCGGATCCGCAAAATGCGGAAAGCACATTGCCGGTGTCCATGTTTTGCAGATCCGCTGTGTCTGTGTTTTGTGGATCCGCGGATCCGCAAAACACATACGGACGTCTGAATGGAGCCTTACAGGGGGATGATCAGTGACAGGGGGGTGATCAGGGAGTCTATATGGGGTGATGGGGGGGGGGGGGGTGTAGTGTGGTGTGGTGATTGGTGCTACTTACAGAGCTACCTGTGTCCTCTGGTGGTCGATCCAAGCAAAAGGGACCACCAGAGGACCAGGTAGCAGGTATATCAGACGCTGTTAACAAAACAGCGTCTGATATACCTTTTAAGGGTTAAAAAAATCGCATCTACAGCCTGCCATTATGCGTTCCACAAGAATTAAAGGAAAATGGAGATCAAATTTTTTAATTTCACTTTTTTGGCAGATTTTCCATTTTAATCAAATTTTTTCTTTAACACATCGATGGTTAACAGTCAAACAAAACTCAATATTTATTACCCAGATTCTGCGGTTTACAGAAACACCCCACATGTGGTCATAAACTGCTGTATGGGCACACGGCAGGGCGCAGAAGAAAAGGAACTCCACATGGTTTTTAGATGCCATGTCCCATTTGAAGCCCCCTGATGCACCCTTACAGTAGAAACTCCCAAGAAGTGACCCCATTTTGGAAACTAGGGGATAAGGTGCCAGTTTTATTAGTACTATCTTTGGGTACATATGATTTTTTGATCATTATAACACTTTATGGGGCAAGGTGACCAAAAAATTGGTTGTTTTAGCTAGGACTGCAACGATTAATCGATGTAATCGATTATATTCGATAACTGGATTCGTTGTCGACGAATCCAGTTATCGAATAATCGCCGATTCGTTGCTATTCGGGCGGGCGGGCGGTCGCTGCATCTTTATTTTACCTTTTTACAATGACGCTCCCGCTCCTGTAACAGCCAGGCAGAGCGGACGGCGGCGTAACGTCACTCACTCACGTGACACACCTGCTCCGCCTCCTTCATTCATGAAGTGGGCGGAGCAGGCGCGTCACGTGATTGAGTGACGTTACGCCGCCGTCCGCTCTGCCTGGCTGTTACAGGAGCGGGAGCGTCATTGTAAAAAGGTAAAATAAAGATGCAAGCATCGGGGCCGGGGCTGTTAGGGGGAAGGGGGAGGGGGGATCTGTCTATGGCACTGCTATGGGAAGGGGGGTCTGTGTATAGCACTGCTATGGGGAGGGGGGAGGATCTGTCTATGGCACTGCTATGGGGAGGGGGGAGGATCTGTCTATGGCACTGCTATGGGGAGGGGGGGTCTGTGTATAGCACTGCTATGGGGAGGAGGGGGGGTCTGTGTATAGCACTGCTATGGGAAGGGGGGTCTGTGCACTGTTATGAGGAAAGGGATCTGTGCACTGTTATGCCCATAACAGTGCACATATCCCCCTCTCCATAACTACGCCGTCCACAGATCCCCCTCTCCATAACTACGCCGTCCACAGATCCCCCTCTCCATAACTACGCCGTCCACAGATCCCCCTCTCCATAACTACGCCGTCCACAGATCCCCCATAACTACGCCGTCCACAGATCCCCCATAACTACGCCGTCCACAGATCCCCCATAACTACGCCGTCCACAGATCCCCCATAACTACGCCGTCCACAGATCCCCCATAATAGTGTCGTCCACAGATCCCCCATAATAGTGTCGTCCACAGATCCCCCATAATAGTGTCGTCCACAGATCCCCCATAATAGTGTCGTCCACAGATCCCCCATAATAGTGTCGTCCACAGATCCCCCATAATAGTGTCGTCCACAGATCCCCATAATAGTGTCGTCCACAGATCCCCCATAATAGTGTCGTCCACAGATCCCCCATAATAGTGTCGTCCACAGATCCCCCATAATAGTGTCGTCCACAGATCCCCCATAATAGTGTCGTCCACAGATCCCCCATAATAGTGTCGTCCACAGATCCCCCATAATAGTGTCGTCCACAGATCCCCCATAATAGTGTCGTCCACAGATCCCCCATAATAGTGTCGTCCACAGATCCCCCATAATAGTGTCGTCCACAGATCCCCCATAATAGTGTCGTCCACAGATCCCCCATAATAGTGTCGTCCACAGATCCCCCATAATAGTGTCGTCCACAGATCCCCCATAATAGTGTCGTCCACAATTTGTTTTAATATGGCCTTTGAACATAATTTTTCAAGTAAGATCATATAAACCTCTCTGTTTTGTAATTTTGTCGTTTTTCCCGATTAATCGATTAATCGTAGAAATTAATCGGCAACTAATCGATTATTCAAATAATCGTTAGCTGCAGCCCTAGTTTTAGCACAGTTTTCTATTTATTTATTTTTACAGCGTTCACCTGAGGGGTTCAGTCAAGTGACATTTTTATAGAGCAGATTGTTACGGACGTGGCGATACCTATTATGTATACTTTTTCTCATTTATTAAAGTTTTACACAAAAAATTGAAACAAAAAAATTGTTTTAATGTGTCCATGTTCTGAGAGCTATAGTTTTTAATTTTTTTGAGAGATTTTCTTATGTAGGGGCTCATTTTTTGCGGGATGAGGTGACGGTTTTATTGGTACCATTTTGTGGGACATACGCGTTTTTGATCACTTGGTGTTGCACCTTTTGTGATGCAAGGTGACAAAAATTGCTTGTTTTGACACATTTTTTTTTTTACAGTGTTCATCTGAGGGGTTAGCTCATGTGATATTTTTATAGAGCTGGTTTTTCCGGACACGGCAATACCTAATATGTATACTTTTTTTATTTGTTTCACTTTAACACAATAATAGCACAATCACTTGGTGTTGCACCTTTTGTGATGCAAGGTGACAAAAATTGCTTGTTTTGACAGTTTTTTTTTTCTTTCACGGTGTTCACCCGAGGGGTTAGGTCATGTGATATTGTTATAGAGCTGGTTTTTACGGACGCGGCAATACCAAATATGTCTATTTTATTTTTTCTATTTTTAATTTTATTTTTTTATTCTTTACTTGGGGACTTTTTTTTTTTTTTTACATGTGAAACTTTTTTATTTTATTTTTTCAACCCTTTATTTTATTTATTTTATTTTACACTTTTCATCCCCCATAAGGTCATACAAGACCTCTGGGGGACATTTGCTTCACTTTTTCTTTTTTTTTTTTCACTATTGATTTCTCCTGTAACTGAGGCTGACATAGTAGCCCCAGTTACAGAAGAAATGCACCCCCCAGAGAGGCTGTACAGCATGATTCTGCGCTGTACAGCCTCAGAGCAGGGCTGATCGAGGTCTCTGAAAGACCTCACACAGCTCCTGCACTCTCCGGTCCCGGCGGTCACATGACCGCCGGGCCGGAACAGGAAGCGCACAGTGCTTCCTGCTCTGCATACACAGCGCTCGGTGAGCGCTGTGTTTGCAGCGATCCGGAAGGCAGGGACACCTGGGAACTGTCCCTGCCTTATCTCTGGGTTGCCCTGCTGTCACTGACAGCGGGCAACCCGATCAGCAGCTGCACGATTAGCGTGCAGCTGCTGTTTCTGAAAGGACGTTTTAAAACGTGCTTTCAGAAATAGAGGTCCACCCATAGGACGTTTATATCCTATGGGCGGACGGAAAGTGGTTAAAGGATTACTGTCATATTTTCATCAAAAAATACATTTTTGCATATGTTACTGCTGCAGCAGCATTATGCATAAAGCAATCTTTAGTTTCTTCACTTATCACTGTTTTCCTTGAGTCCCTTAGTTACGGCTGTTTTTAATCCTACATTATGAGGATCTTCTCAAGATGGCTCCTGCCAGTTCTCTGAGGCCAAAACTGCATTCCCTCAGGTCACATACACACTTTCTGAAGCCAGCAGCTTCCTGCCAGCCAATCAGATTGGATTACTGAGAGACACGCCTCCTCACTCTGAAGCCTAATGCAGGCATGCAGTGTGAAGGACCGCCCCTCTGTCTTCCTAGCCGGAGACAGATGAGCCAAAGCAACGGTCTTTTAAGGGAGCAGTGGAAAGAGACAGAGGACATTAATGAAAGCTTTTATTATACGGTTTATTACAGATCTTTTGACAATCATTGACAGACTAACTCAGGTATACATGCCTAGCTCTAATAAACTAGCAAATATAATAAATGAGTTATTAAAAAAAAAAAAAAATATATATATATAACCCCCCTTCCCCCAAATATTAAAACGTCAAATTGCCCCCTTTCCCAATAATCCCAATATAAAAATAAACAACAAATAAGCATAATTCTTATTGCGGCATCTGATAAGTCCAGATTTATCATACACAGTGAATGTTGTTATGGAAAAAAGTACAAAAATGTTACACACAGTGTACTTCTGCATGTGTACAGTCAATGACTGAAAAAGGATTAAAGACTCTATTAGTGGAGCCTTTTAATTTGAGATATGTGTTTAAGAATATTTTACAAGTTCGCATTGTTGCTCAGTGATTCACGTTGCTTTTGTTACTTCTCTTTTGCAGTTTAATTGGCGGATCTGACTATAAACTGATCTATCGCCATTATGCCACCCTTTACTTTGTGTTCTGTGTGGATTCCTCGGAGAGTGAGCTGGGAATTCTTGATCTCATCCAGGTAAATATGTCACTTACAGGGTGATAAATGAAGCTGCCCAGCCCGTCACTGGCTGAAGTGGATCCCCCCTGCAGATGGTGGTGGGCTGAGTGGTCAAGAGGGACAAGCTAGTAGAGACCAATGGTGCAGGAACAGATGGGATTGTTTAGGTGAGATTATTATATTTATTCGTATTTCTTTTTAAACTAAGATTCCTAGTTCTGGGGGACCGTTCCATAATGATAACCAAGTATCAAGTTGGGTTTCTCTAGCTCCCAGCACATTTTCCCTGCTCTGCAGAACCAGATTGTGCTTTAACATGTGTGAATGGATCCAGAATGTTGACTATTTAGTTTATGGCCCTTTTATTATTATTATTGTTGATAAGAACTTAGATATACTTTAATCATTGACCTCAAATTTTTTTTTTTGACGTTAGCTTTAGTGGAAGGTGATCAAATTGGTCCTCATAACCGTGCATTCCCTTACACAATAAACGGTTTAATGTTTGATAAAATTGAATCTTTTGTCATACTCCACCCTTTAACTCTCACTTAAAGAAAGGTTTTTACACAATTAGAACCATTCCTTTTTTTTTTTTTGATGACCTAATGCTGCAAAAAATTCAGCCAGTGAAAGTTCTGTATCCCGCACAGTAGTATGCAGAGAAGAGAGGGGTCCCCCATTATGGAGCCAGGCTTTAACACTTACAACAGAAATACCTGTTGTTTGCCTCGTGCCTATTCCCATACCCTTTGCTAACAGTGTCGTTCCAACAGGGATCAGAGTCTTAAATAGTTCCTGCTACCAAGTCCTTCACAGCATGGGTCCAACCAGGACTGGTTCTCCCCTCTCCGATGGTCTGCCTCTGTAGTACAATGCTGTGAAGAAGTATTTGACTCCATGCAATTTCTTTATTTTTTTTGCCAATTAATCTGACGAATTTTAATATAAGATAACGTCAACCCAAGTAAACACGAAGCCTCTATCACCCCTGTGAAAAAGTAATTGCCCCTGCTGCCGACAACTGCAATCAAATGTATAAGATAACTTGTGATGTGTCTTTCACGTCGCTGTCGAGGGTTTTCGAGCTTGAACTGTCCATTTAACGTCTTAGAATTGTATCACAAGTGGATTCAAGTCAGGACTTAACAGGAGAGCGCTGTACTCTGCAGTCACATTCACACTAGTGTTTTCAACCAGAAATAAGTTTCCCTTTCTTTTAGGCCCCATGCACACTATTGTCTTTTTTTTGTCCGCATCCAACCCATTCATTTCCATGGGGCTGCAAAAGATGCAGACAGCGCACCATGTGCTTTCTTCATCAGTATGATGTAATAAGTAATTTTATTTTTTAATATGGACTGAAGAGGGTATTCATTATAGGAAATGGGGACTGCTGGCTTCTGAAGTGTGAGGCCCCCTGCACACGATCAGGATTGCGTGCGGATTTTCCGCGCGGATTTGCGTGCGGAAAATCCGCACCATAGGTCATGTACATTGTATTCTATGAGAATTTGAAATTCTCAATGCACACGATGCAGATTTTTTCCGCGCGGATTTTGACCTGCGGTGCGGATTTTAAAATCCGCGACATGTCAATTAATTTTTTTTTTCCTGACCGGATTTTCTTAATTCACTTAGTGAAATCCGCATGCGGAAAATCCGCACGCAAATCCGCATGCAAATCCGCACCAATTAATGCGGATTGACCGCACGGATTTGCCTGTGAACACCTGCGGATTTCAGTGCGGATTCTCCGGACATGAATCCTGAACGTGTGCATGTAGCCTGAGGAAGATGTCACTAGGCGACCACAGTTGTCACTTTGCCCCTATTCTAAGGCTTGATGATTATGACCAGTTTACAGACTCCTTTTTGCCCTCTAGAGGTAATTGAACCACAGTAGAGATGCTTATTGCTGCTGCCATAAAGCAATAAAATCATCCTGCTGACAGTCACTTAATGCCTTTTAGTGTATTTACCTTTTTTTAAGCTGCTATAACCAAGATTTATTGTGGTAGCAAATCTATATTTTAGAGGGAGTCATCCGCAGCAGCAAGTGTAATAAACCAAGCTCATGGACAAATAGGCTTTGCTCACTTGAAGTAAACTACGTCTTTTCTTTAAAGGGAACCTGTCACCGGGATTTTGGGTATAGAGCTGAGGACATGGGTTGGTGGATGGCCGCTAGCACATCCGCAATACCCAGTCCCCATAGCTCTGTGTGCTTTTATTGTGTCAAAAAATCTATTTTATACATATGCAAATTAACCTGATATGAGTCCTGTGTGATGAATCAGGGACAGGACTCATCTCAGGTAATTTGCATATATCTCAAATCTTTTTTTACACAATAAAAGCACACAGAGCTATGGGGACTGGGTATTGCGGATGTGCTAGCGGCCATCTATCAACCCATGTCCTCAGCTCTATACACAAAATCCCGGTGACAGGTTCCCTTTAAGGCCTCTTTCACACGAGCAAGTTTTCCCATGTGGGTGAGCTGTGTGAAGCAAACGCATAGCACCTGCACTGAATCCTGACCCATTCATTTCAATGGGTCTGTGTACATGAGCGTTTTATTCAAGGATTCGTTTTGCATTGCGTGAGAATCGCAGCAAAACTGATTGCTCCCGCACAGAAAAACCTGAAACGCTGAATGCAATCGCAGACAAAACTGACTAAATCTTGATCGCAAAATGGTGCAAGTTTCACTGAACGCATCCTGAGCCAGTCCGTATGGTTCGTGTGAAAGAGGCCTAAAGCCTCATTCACACATCAATGTTTTGGTCAGTGATTTCCATCAGTGACTTTGAGCCAAAACCAGGACTGGAGCCTCCACAGACAAAAGGTATAAGGGAAAGATCTGCTCCTGTTCTGTGTTTAGAGCCGCACCTGGTTTAGGCCTCATGTACACGACCGTGCCGTTTTTTGCGGTCTGCAAACCGTGGATCTGCAAAAAACGGAAGCCGCCCCTGTTGTCTTCCGCAATTTGCTGAATGGAACTGGCGCCGCCAATATAAAGGCCTATTCTAGTCCGCAAAGTGCGGACGAGAATAGGACATGTTATCTTTTTTTTATCGGGGCCGCGGAACGGAGCCACGGATGCGAACAGCACGCAGAGTGCGGCTCGGATGCGGACCCAAACAACGGTCTTGTGCATGAGGCCATATGCTCAAAATCACTGATGGAAATCACAAACACTGAATGTGTGAATGAGGCATAAATCTATTTCTTCCTTGTGCTGAAATTCGTTTTTGAAAATATGCAAATTAGCTGGGAGGGAGTTCCCATGATCCAGTATGCATGAAAGATCTTTCCGTTCAGCAACCCAGTCCAGCTCCATCTGAATGTCAGGGCCAGACATTGGCTGTACCATGATTGCTCCCACACTGGTCACCAATGATATTCAAACTGGGGAGGGAGGGGGGTCTGCCCTTTGCTGCCTGGCAGCACCCGATCTCTTACAGGGGTATATGATACTCACAATTAACCCCTTCAGGTGCGGCACAGTTTGTAGTATATTCTAACTAGAAGCGTCCCCATCACCATGGGAACGCCTCTGTGTTAGATTATACTGTCGGATATGAGTTTTCACGATGTAACTCAAATCCGATGGTATATTCTAACATAGAGGTGTTCCCATGGTGATGGGGACGCTTCAAGTTAAAATATACCATCGGATTGGAGAAAACTCCGATCCGATGGTATAAATGGGACTCCTGACTTTACATTGAAAGTCAATGGGGACGGATCAGTTTGCAATTGCACCATATTGTGTCTATGTCAAACGGATCCATCCCCATTGACTTGCATTGTAATTCAGGACGGATTCATTTGGCTCCGCACGGCCAGGCGGACACCAAAACGACTTTTCTTTCATGTCCGCGGATCCTCCAAAAATCAAAGAAGACCCACGGATGAAAAAACGGTCACGGACCAACGGAACCCCGTTTTGCGGACCGTGAAAAAATACTGTCGTGTGCATTAGGCCGAGTTCACACTTCAGTTATTTGGTGAGTTATTTCCATCAATTATTGTGAGGCAAAACCAGTGAAGTCTACTCATAGATAAGGTATAGTGGATAGATCAGCACATGTTCTGTGTTTAGCGCCGCACTTGGTTTTGGCTCACAGTAACTGATGGAAATCACTGACCAAATAACTGAAGTGTGAAGGCAATTGGTCAGACTTTTTTAGGGATATCAGAATAAAAGGGGCTAAATACAAATGCACGCCACATTTTTTAGATTTTTATTTATTAAAAATTTTGAAAACATGTATCATTTTCTTTTCACTTCACACATACTTGCTACTTTGTTTTGGACTATCACATAAAATCCCAATAAAATTAATTTAACCCCTTAAGGACCGAGGACGTACCGGTACGCCCTATTTCCCGAGTCCTTAAGGACCGAGGACGTACCGGTACGTCCTGACTTAAAACCGTAACTCCGGCGCCGCGGGGGTTAATCGGAACGGGATTTCGGCTGAAATCATTCAGCCGGCATCCCGTAACAACGCAGGGGGGGGTCATTTGACCCCCCCGTATCGGCGATCGCAGAAAACCGCATGTCAATTCAGACCTGCGGTTTTCTGCGTTTCCGGTCCATTCGGGTGTCCTGTGACCCGATGAACCGGAAAAAGACTGCGATCGGTGGCGTAATTATACACCACCAATCGCAGTCCGAGGATTTGAGGAGGCGGTGCTGGCCCTGGTGCTGAACACTGCTGTCCAGGGTGCTGATTGGTGCAGGGGAGAGAGGCGCGAGATTCAAACTTCCTGCGCTCCTCTCTCCCCTCCTCTTCCTGTTCTGCACGAGCACCCGGCAGCATCGTCCAGCACCAGCTCCTGTGTCCCCCTAATCGGCATCCATCACCCTCCTGCACCCATCGCCACCCAGGTAGGTTAGGGTCAGTGAGGGAGAGGCACCGTTAGGCAGGGAAAGAAGGGAAAAGTAAGTTAGGAAAAAAAAAAAAAAAAAACTTATCCAAACTTCCATCTATCCATCTAACCCTAACCCAGACCCCCCCCTGCCACTTGCCCCCCCCCCACCAGCCCCCCCACCCCACACCAGCCCCCCCCCCACCCCACCCACCCCCCACCAGCCCCCCCACCCCCCACCAGCCCCCCTCCTCACCACCACTTTTTTTTTTCTGCGTGCGCTGACTGGCCGGCACTTTTTAGCGTCCGTCCACTGTTAGCGCATCGCCCGCCCCACACCCCACCGACCGCTGATCACCGTTGTACCGCTGATCAGCAAGTTTTAACTTTTTTTTTCCTAACACTTGCCCTTTTTTTTTTGCCTTTTTTAGTACGCGAACACCCGTTGCCCACACACACACGCACATATAATAAAGTTTTACACACACGCACACCTACACGCACACACACCCATGGCCCGCCGGGTGTTCTCGGCCGAGGAGGCATATGCCCAGATTGCCTCCGACTCTGAGAGCCCCAGTGAGGATGAGGATGACCCCACGTTCCTCTTATCATCCGCATCCTCCTCATCATCATCGGATGACGATGAGCCACCAAGGCGGCGGAGACGCCGCCAGGCGGAGCCAGGGGCCCCACATGCTAGGGATCCTGTGGCCCACCCTAGTACGAGCCGCCCTGGGGTTCGTACTGGTTTCCCGGCCCACCAAATAAGTCCACCGGAGACCCCTGCCGATGAACTTAGCTGGTGTCCCCCAGTGGACTTTGAGCCTGAGATTCCGGATTTCGCTGGCAATCCTGGAATCCAGATTCCCACAGTGGGGTTTACTGAAATAGACTATTTTAGTTTTTTTTTCAGTAACCCACTGGTGAATTTGATGGTGGAGCAGACGAATCTGTACGCCCAACAGTTCGTCGCTCAAAACCCAGGCTCAGTTTTGGCTAGACCCGGTGGCTGGACGCCGGTCAGTGCAGCCGAAATGAGGACATTTTGGGGCCTCGTGCTGCATATGGGTCTAGTCCAAAAACCCAGTGTCAGACAATACTGGAGTGGGGACGTCTTGTACCAGACCCCACTGTACAGTATGGTCATGACACGTCACCGGTTTGAGGCCATCCGGAAATGTCTGCATTATTCCGATAATGCAGCATGTCCACCCCGAGGTGATCCTGCCTATGACCGGCTGTATAAGATACGGCCGGTCATCGATCACTTTGGGGCCACATTTCAGCAGGCCTACGTACCTGGAAGGGAGGTCGCGGTTGATGAGTCGCTCATTGCGTTCAAGGGGAGACTCAGTTTCCGCCAATATATTCCCACAAAGCGGGCGAGGTATGGCGTGAAGCTATACAAAATTTGTGAGAGTACCTCAGGGTACACTTACAAATTTCGTGTGTACGAGGGGCGAGATTCCCGTATTCAACCCCCAGAATGTCCCCCCACTCTGGGTGTTAGCGGGAAACTCGTGTGGGACCTTATGTACCCACTGCTGGATAGTGGTTACCACTTGTACGTGGATAACTTTTATACCAGCATTCCCTTGTTCAGGTCCCTTGCCGCCAGATCCACGTTCGCTTGTGGGACCGTGCGGAAAAATCAGCGCGGCCTCCCTGCCTACCCCCTCCAGGTACCTATCCCCAGGGGTGAGACCCGTGCACTTACCAGTGGAAACCTGTTGCTGGTCAGGTATAAGGACAAGAGGGATGTCCTTATGCTGTCCACAATCCACGGTAACGGCACCACCCCAGTCCCTGTGCGAGGTACCGCGGCAACGGTCCTCAAGCCCGATTGTATCGTCGACTACAATCGGTATATGGGAGGAGTTGATCTCTCTGATCAAGTCCTCACGCCATATAACGCCATGCGCAAAACCCGGGCATGGTACAAAAAAGTTGCGGTCTACTTGGTGCAGGTTGCCATGTACAACTCTTTTGTACTATCCCGAAGCGCTGGCAGCACAGGGACATTCCTCCAATTCTATGAGGCAGTCCTCAAGGACCTGATCTTTTCGGACCGGGAAAGAGCAGGCCGGAGTACCTCGGGAACTGGAGGCGCCCGGATCGTCCCTGGCCAACACTTTCCAGGTGTGGTCCCCCATACTGGAAAGAAGGGACGAACCCAAAAAAAGTGCAGAGTGTGTCACAAGAGGGGGATACGGAAGGACACCACAACTCAGTGTGACACGTGCCCCGATCATCCGGGCCTCTGCATTATCAATTGCTTCAGGGAGTATCACACTTCCATGGAGTACTAAATTTTTATAATCCCCAACAGTTCACTAGAGAACATAAAACACTATGGCTCTCAGACTTTGGAGACACGAAAACTATTTTTCTTTCCCCAAAAAATATTAGTTTTAGTGCAGGCATCCTCAAACTGCGGCCCTCCAGATGTTGTAAAACTATAACTCCCAGCATGCCCAGACAACCTACAGCCATCATCAGGGCATAGTGGGAATTGTAGTTTTACAACATCTGGAGGGCCGCAGTTTTAGGATGCCTGCTTAGTGTGTCCAAAGTCTGAGAGCCATACATATTGGGCATCGTCGCGTGCGTAAAAGTCGTCGCTATAAAAATAACTTTTGACCAAACGCCTCGGATGAACGGTGTTAAAAATATAAAATAAAAACTGTGCCAAAACACCTATTTTTGGGCAAAATTTCAATTTAAATCCATTTTGCCGGTAATAAAGCAAGGGTTAACAGCCAAACAAAACTCAATATTTATGGCCCTGATTCTGTAGTTTGCAGAAACACCCCATATGTGGTCGTAAATGGCTATATAGCCGCACGGCAGGGCATAGAACGAAGGGAACGCCATACGGTTTCTGGAAGGCAGATTTTGATGGACAGTTTTTTTTTTGACACCATGTCCCATTAGAAGCCCCCCCTGATGTAGCCTAGACTAGAAACTCCAAAAAAGTGACCCCATCTAAGAAACTACACCCCTCAAGGTATTCAAAAGTTACTTTACAAACTATGTTAACCCTTTAGGTGTTCCACAAAACTAAATAGCGAATGTAGAAACAATTTTAGAATTTAATTTTTTTGTTACATTGCCTCAAAAAAGAGTAATATAGAGCAACCAAAAATCATATTTACCCCTAAAATAGTCCCAAAACAACAACCACCTTATCCCGTAGTTTCCTAGATGGGGTCACTTTTATGGAGTTTCTACTCTAGGGGTGCATCAGGGGGCTTGAAAGGGTACATGGTGTAAATAAACCAGTCCAGCAAAATCTGCCTTCCAAAAACCATATGGCGTTCCCCTTCTTCTATGTCCTGCCGTTTAGCCAAACAGTAGTTTACCACCACATATGGGGTGTTTCTGCAAACTACAGAATCAGGGCAACCCATTTTGAGTGTTGTTTGGCAGTTAACCCTTCTTTTACTCCTGGAAAAAATTGATTATATTGGAAAATTTTCCAAAAAATTGAAATTTCAAAATAGTTTCTCCATCTGCCATTAACTCTTGTGGAACACCTAAAGGGTTAACAAAGTTTGTAAACCCAGTTTTGAATACCTTGAGGGGTGTACTTTCTTAGATGGAGTCACTTTTCTGAAATTTCTATTCTAGGGGTGCAACAGGGGGCTTCAAATGGGACATGGTATAAACAAAACCAGTCCTGCAAAATCTGCCTTCCAAAACCCATATGGTGTTCCCCTCCTTCTATGTGCTACCGTTCGGCCAAACAGTAGTTTACGACCACATATGGGGTGTTTCTGCAAACTACAGAATCAGGGCAACCCATTTTGAGTGTTGTTTGGCAGTTAACCCTTGTTTTACTCCTGGAAAAAATTGATTATATTGGAAAATTTTCCAAAAAATAGAAATTTCTAAATTGTTTCTCCATCTGCCATTAACTCTTGTGGAACACCTAAAGGGTTAACAAAGTTTGTAAACCCAGTTTTGAATACCTTGAGGGGTGTACTTTCTTAGATGGAGTCACTTTTCTGAAATTTCTATTCTAGGGGTGCAACAGGGGGCTTCAAATGGGACATGGTATAAACAAAACCAGTCCTGCAAAATCTGCCTTCCAAAACCCATATGGTGTTCCCCTCCTTCTATGTGCTACCGTTCGGCCAAACAGTAGTTTACCACCACATATGGGGTGTTTCTGCAAACTACAGAATCAGGGCAACCCATTTTGAGTGTTGTTTGGCAGTTAACCCTTGTTTTACTCCTGGAAAAAATTGATTATATTGTAAAATTTTCCCAAAAATAGAAATTTCTAAATTGTTTCTCCATCTGCCATTAACTCTTGTGGAACACCTAAAGGGTTAACAAAGTTTGTAAACCCAGTTTTGAATACCTTGAGGGGTGTACTTTCTTAGATGGAGTCACTTTTCTGAAATTTCTATTCTAGGGGTGCAACAGGGGGCTTCAAATGGGACATGGTATAAACAAAACCAGTCCTGCAAAATCTGCCTTCCAAAACCCATATGGTGTTCCCCTCCTTCTATGTGCTACCGTTCGGCCAAACAGTAGTTTACGACCACATATGGGGTGTTTTTGCAAACTACAGAATCAGGGCAACCCATTTTGAGTGGTGTTTGGCAGTTAACCCTTGTTTTACTCCTGGAAAAAATTGATTATATTGGAAAATTTTCCAAAAAATAGAAATTTCAAAATTGTTTCTCCATCTGCCATTAACTCTTGTGGAACACCTAAAGGGTTAACAAAGTTTGTAAACCCAGTTTTGAATACCTTGAGGGGTGTACTTTCTTAGATGGAGTCACTTTTCTGAAATTTCTATTCTTGGGGTGCAACAGAGGGCTTCAAATGGGACATGGTATAAACAAAACCAGTCCTGCAAAATCTGCCTTCCAAAACCCATATGGTGTTCCCCTCCTTCTATGTGCTACCGTTCGGCCAAACAGTAGTTTACGACCACATATGGGGTGTTTCTGCAAACTACAGAATCAGGGCAACCCATTTTGAGTGTTGTTTGGCAGTTAACCCTTGTTTTACTCCTGGAAAAAATTGATTATATTGGAAAATTTTCCAAAAAATAGAAATTTCAAAATTGTTTCTCTATCTGCCATTAACTCTTGTGGAAGACCTAAAGGGTTAATAAAGTTTGAAAAAACAGTTTTGAATACCTTGAGGGGTGTAGTTTCTAGAATGGGGTCATTTTTGGGAGGTTTCTATTATCTAAGCCTCACAATATGACTTCAAACCTGAACTGGTCCATAAAAAGTGGGATTTTGAAGATTTCTCAAAAATTTCAAAATTTGCTTCTAAACTTCTAAGCCTTGTAACATCCCCAAAAAATAAAATATCATTCCCAAAATGCTACAAACATGAAGTAGACATATGGGGAATGTAAAGTCATCACAATTTTTGGGGGTATTACTATGTATTACAGAAGTAGAGAAACTGAAACTTTGAAACTTTGAAATTTGCTAATTTTTCTAAATTTTTGGTAAAAAATGTATTTTTTTATGCAAAAAAAATAACTTTTTTGACCCAATTTTAGCAGTGTCATGAAGTACAATATGTGACGAAAAAACAATCTCAGAACGGCCTGGGTAAGTCAAAGCGTTTTAAAGTTATGAGCACTTAAAGTGACACTGGTCAGATTTGCAAAAAATGGCCCGGTCCTTAAGGTGAAAATGAGCCCGGTCCTTAAGGGGTTAAAGGGGTTTTCAAGGATTTTAAATTTGATGACCTATCCTCAGGGCAGGTCATCAAAATCAGATCGGCAGGGGTCTGACACCCGGCACCCCCACTGATCAGCTTATTTGAAGAGAAGGCTGTGCTTGTGCGAGCGCTGTTCATTGTTTACCAGCTCACTGTCGACATCGCAGTGGCCAGCATGTGTAATTGTAAGAAGCCGTCCCATTCACTTCAATGGGACTGCTCGTTTCTATACACTTGAATAGGAAGGAGCCGTCCCATAGATGTGAATTGGACTGCAATGTTGACAGCGTGCAGGTAAACAATGAAGGGAAGGGGGGTCATAAACACTTTTTTTATTTTTTTTATTGCTGATCCGCGTGGCCGTTTGCAAATTATAGAGCAGGTCCTACTCTTGTTCATTTTGCAGATGAGAATAGCCCTTTCTATTGATAGGAGTGAGAAAAACGTGAATATGCACGTAAAAGATCCATGTTTTGCAGACCTGTTATGTGCATGAAGCCACAGAGTGAAAATGTCCTGAACATCAATGAATAAAAAGAACCTTAACCCCAATGCGCCTTTTTACAGCAGTCACTAAGGGGCCTCCAAACATGAGAGCCGGACTCCTGCTGTAACCGGTTAAAGGGGTTGTTCAGGTTCAGAGCTGAACCCAGACATACTCCCATTTTTTAACCAGGCATCCCCCTAATATAAGCATGGGAGCATTTCATGCTCCAATGCTCTCCTTTGCCCTGTGCTTAATCACGCAAGGAAAAGGCTTTTTTAGAAGATCCGGTGACGTACCTGGCTCTCCATGGGGAAAGCTAGGCAGAGGCTTCCGGGGAGCTGTCACCAGCACTAATGGGTGGGCTTTAGTGCTGCCCTAGCATTTAAAACTGCTAGGGTAGCGCTAAAGACCACCTATCAGAGCCGGTGACGTCGCCGGCAACACTGCTAGGCGGAAACCTTTGCCTAGTAGTGTTAAAAACATAAAAAAGAATGAAACCCCCTTTGTGGAACTAGTAAAGGATTAACGTTTTATTAAATAAATAAAAAATAAAATAAAATATACACCTTCTTTTAGAAGAAAATTGCTAAATTAAAATCCCCTCCACATATTTGGAAGACAGAGCCATATATGCTGACAGTTTTGCCTTTAAGAAACAAAATTGCCCTTTTTTTATACTGATGACCTATCCAGACCTATGTGATGAAGGAGGTCTGACATCAGGGGCCCCCACTGATCAGTTGTTTGAGAAGGTAGCGGTGCTCCTGTGAACACTGCGGCCTTCTCTCTACTTTCCCTAGGCCGAGTGAGGACACCTTCATCTGTCACGTCGCCTAGACTCATCTCAGCCACAAAGAAGTGAATGGGGCTGAGTGTGATACCAAGCACAGCTGCTATACAATGTACGGCACTGTGCTTGGTGAGCAGGGGAAAGGCTGTGGCGGTCATAGGATCGCCGTTGCCTTCTCAAACAAAATCTTGCAAAACCCTTTTTAACTTTCAATCTGTTTTAAAATATAATGAGGTACTTCATTGTGCCAACAATAACCCAGTTATAATTGTGTGCAGCATGTACCAACCTCATTTATATGAAGTGGAACTTCTTCTAAGTATGCTTTAGCTTGATGGATTAATTAGCTGGAATTGTGTAACTTTTTGTTATACAGTACTTTGTCATAGGCAAGCACACACTGTTCTTCTCCAGGGATACATGTGTTTTTTTTTTACACTGTAACCAGTACCAAAGCAATCATAGATGGTTAACAATGCCTTTCCAGATCATCTACTATGATCTCATGACCAAGGCATGTAAGATAATGCTATTAGCACTGTAAAGTTATCTACGAGCAGTTAGTGCATCTCTTCATAAAGACAATCGGTATCCCCAAGTGTTGATAAAGTCCACATCAGACGTTCTCAGCCTTGGAGTGGTTACATAACCTCAGTAGTCTCAGAAGTTTCTAGTTGTGGGCTCCATGGAGTAATGTTGACAAATGGGAAAGTGATTTTCAAGTATCCGGCTAAGAGAGGGAGTGATCTTCGGACCCACCCTTTGGATTGTAAATGCCACACATTTAAGCAAAGCTAACCGTGGGATGTTTTATAAACCGGCACTTTCACAATTTTCTGGAGAACTGCACTCTAACTCCTTGGAACTAAAGGTTATATCCACATGGAAACCTGCTTTACAGCTTACATATCAATCTAATCTCCATAAATGTTGAGTAATTTTGGAAATGCCTTCATCACATTACATTTATACTGATCTCATGTTAGAGTGGTTATTGATCTCCTGTTGTAACTCATAGCTGCATCAATTCTGCTGCTTATCAATAACAAAACTGTTGTCAGCCATACCCTGAACAACTTAGCTTACTTTTGCATAGATTACTATACAGTTCCTGATGTCAAGACTACACTTTTTAGATTGCAGTGTACATGATCAGTATCCCTGCTGCTGATGAGTGAGCAAAAGGGTGCTGAGACATATCAGCTCTAAAGTCTGCAGAACTCTGATACCAGCTGGGGAAGGTAATGCAAGCTGTAACCCAGGATCAGTCCAAACCTAAGGCCTCATTCACACGACCGTAAGTGCGGTCTGCAAAACATGGATCCCAGCAGTGTGCACGCTACCATTTTTGTTTCTATTACTTCTTGTAGAAATGTCCTATCCTTGTCTGTAAAACTGACAAGAAGAGGAAATGATCTACCTCTTTGCAGACTGGCACGAAGTGCTGTCTGCAACTATTGTGGGTCTATTGAAATAAATGGGACCGCACCTGATCTGCCTTTTCTGGATGCAGGCTGAAAATATGACTGTGTGCATGAGGCCCAAGGCTGGGACTACATGGAAATCTTGGGTGCAACACCCATGCAGCCACTAAACAGGTCACAGCACGGCTCGCAATTTACCGTGACCCCGAAAGCACAAAAAAATCCCAACTATAGCAGTAACCACTGTGAACATACAGTGAATGTTGAGATGGAATGACAGTCATGATCATGGTCATTGGGGAGAATGGGGGGGCAGGAGTGTAGAGGGTTGAGTGAGTGTGGATGTAAAGGTTCAGCGGGGAACTGAGTTCAGTAGGGTGACAGCTGTGGGGAAGAAGCTGTTGCTAAACCTGCTGGTTTTAGTCTGAAGGGTCCTGTAGCGCCTTCTGGAAGGAAGTAGCAGGAAGTGGAGTCCCTATAATGCGTTGTGCAGTTTTCACCGCCCTCTGCAGTGCCTGATGGTCAGCAACAGAGCAATTCCCATACCAAACTGTAACACAGCTGGTCAGGATGCTCTCTATTGCACAGCGATAGAAGTTACCCAGTATGTCAGCAGACAGGTGGGTTTTCTTTAGTGTCCTAAAAAAAAGAGGAGCTGATGTGCCATCTTCCCACCAGGCTGGAGATGTTGGTGGACCAGGACAGATTGTCAGAGATGTAGGTCCCCAGGAACTTAAAGCTGTAAACCTGTTCAACAGCCGTGCCATTTATGTGGATGGGGTCATGGGTGTCTCTCTTCTCCTTCCTGAAGTCCACCTTAAGCTCTTTTGTCTTGCTGGTGTTCAGGAGCAGGTTATTGTCAGCACACCACACAGCTAGGTGCTTTACCTCTTCCCTATAGTCAGACTCATCGTTTTCAGTGATGAGACCAATCACCGTGGTGCCATCTGCAAACTTAATGATGGAATTGTCTCCATACCTAGGCCTGCAGTCATAGGTGAAAAGGTAGTAGAGGAACGGGCTCAGCACACAGCCCTGTGGAGTGCCAATATTGAGTGTGATGGTGGTGGAGCAGTTATTTCCTGACGTAACATGCTGGGATCTGTTGGTCAAAAAGTCCATGATCCAGTTACAGATAGGGTTGCTGATTCCAAGATCCACAAGTTTAGTGATGAACTTGGAGGGAATGACTGTATTAAATGCTGAGCTGAAATAAAAAAAACCTGCATTCTTGCATAAGTATTCTTGTTGTCCAGGTGTGAGAGTACACAGTGAAGCGCTATAGATACAGCATCCTCTGTACTCCTATTACTTTGATAGGCAAATTGGAGAGAACCCAGCACTTCATATCTATAGGCGTGAATGCTACAGGGCGATAGTCGTTCAGGCACATTGGTGATGAGTGTTTTGGCACTGGCACAATAGAGGTGGTCTTGAAACACGCTGGTACTACTGCCCGGGCAAGCGACCGGTTGAAGATGTCAGTAAAGATCCCTGCAAGCTGCTCAGCACATGCTTAAAGCAGATGTCCAGGAATGCTGTCAGAGCCAGCAGCCTTGCGAGTGTTGATACTTCTCAGTGCATTATGGACATCTGTGATGGTGAGAGTGAGGGTATGGCAGTCATCAGAGGGTAGGGTTTTGGCAAACTTTTCCTTATTGTCCTTGTCAAAACTAGCGTAAAAATCATTTAGTTCATTGAGGGAGGACAACGTCATGGCTGTCTGTGGGGAATTGCTGAGCTTATAGTCAGAAATGGCCTGAATGCCTAGACACATGCGTAGTGGGTTTGATAAAGTGTTCCTCCACCTTCAGCTTGTAGCTGGGCTTGGCCTTCTTGATGCCCCTCTTCAGGTCTGCCCTGGACGTACTGAAGGCCTGAGCGTCACCTGATCTGAAGGAAATGTTACGTGCCTTTAGTAGAAGCCGCACTTCCTTGTTCATCCATGGTTTCTGATTTGGGTACATTGTGATCTGCTTTTCTGTGGTAACATTGTCAATTGTGGTGTTGATGTACTCCAGTACTGAGTACGTGTAAGAGTCGATGTTAGTGTGAGAACCAGAGGTGGCCAGAGAGGCAAACATGCTCCAGTCAGTGTCTTTAAACCTGTCCTGGAGTACAGAATCTACCCCTGCTGGCCACACTTTAATTATCTTCACTGATGGTTTCACACAGTTGATAAGCGGTGAATACTTGGGGGTGAGTAACAAAGAAAGGTTATCAGGCTGTCCCAAGTGGGGGAGGGGGCGTTGCCTTGTAGGCTCCAACAATGTTTGTATAGACATGGTCCAAGGTTTTATCCCCTCTGGTATGGCAGGAGACATGTTGATGAAATTTAGGTAGCGCTGACTTTAGGTTGGAGTGGTTAAAGTCACCCGCTACAATAAATGCAGCCTCAGGGTGTGCACATTGTTGTTTGCTGATGACCGCATGACGTTCGCTCATAGCAAGCTTGGCATTAGCATCCCGTGGGATATATGCAGCTGTTATAGTGGAGGTGAACTCCCTCAGCAGATAGAATGGTCTACACTTAACCATGAGATACTACAGGTCAGCTGAGCAGTGTTTTCCAACAATGACAGAGTTCGTACACCAAGCCTTGTTAACATAAATGCACAGTCCTCCGCCTCTTGTCTTACCGGAATCATCTGCTATTCTGTCCGCCCGGAGAGTATGGCGTCCGACCAGCTCGACAGCACTGTCTGATATTCCGCTGTGTAGCCATGTTTCCGTGAGTATCATGACATTACAATCCATAAGTATCCTGTTGTCAGTGATCCAGTCGCAACTCATCCATTTTGTTTACCAGGGACCGCACATTAGCAAGGAAAATGCTGGGTAAAGAAAGCTGATACAGTGTTAGCCTTAGCTAAGGGCTCTTTCACACCTGCGTTCTTTTCTTCCAGCATAGAGTTCCGTAGTCGGGGCTCTATGCCGGAAGAATCCTGATCAGTTTTATCCTAATGCATTCTGAATGGATAGAAATCCGTTCAGGATGTCTTCAGTTCCGGACCGGAACGTTTTTTGGCCGGAGAAAATACCGCAGCATGCTGCGCTTTTTGCTCCGGCCAAAAATCCTGAAGACTTGCCGCAAGGCCGGATCCGGAATTAATGCCCATTGAAAGGCATTGATCCGGATCCGGCCTTAAGCTAAACGTCGTTTCGGCGCATTGCCGGATCCGACGTTTAGCTTTTTCTCAATGGTTACCATGGCTGCCGGGATGCTAAAGTCCTGGCTGCCATGGTAAAGTGTAGTGGGGAGCGGGGGAGCAGCATACTTACCATCCGTGCGGCTCCCGGGGCGCTCCAGAGTGATGTCAGGGCGCCCCAAGCGCATGGATCACGTGATCGCATGGCACGTCATCCATGCGCATGGGGCGCTCTGACGTCATTCTGGAGCTCCCCGGGAGCCGCGCGGACTGTAAGTATACCGCTCCCCCACTCCCCGCTCCTACTATGGCAACCAGGACTTTAATAGCGTCCTGGCTGCCATAGTAACACTGAACGCATTTTGAAGACGGATCCGACTTCAAATACTTTCAGTTCACTTGCGTTTTTCCGGATCCGGCGTGTAATTCCGGCAAGTGGAGTACACGCCGGATCCGGACAACGCAAGTGTGAAAGAGGCCTTAGCTGTTAGCCCGCCGTGCTTCATCCGCCTTTGTTTACGGTCCCTGCGCCGTCTTCGAGCACTTATGGTCGGCCGAGTAGCACTTACGGTCCCTGCGCCGACTTCTGGTCGGGTGTTCTTGTTAATTCAGGGATGAGCCGTAGGTTGCTGATAAAACAGTCGGAGTTGTGTAATCCTATATCCAAAAGCTTATGTTGGATGTAGGATGTAAAAGCGAAGCTGCTCTGAACGAACAGACCCGAAATGTACAAAAATAACACTTCTAACTTGCAAAATCAGAGGAGACGCTGGGCCTCGCGTGGTGCACGCGCCGCCATCTCAGATCTTAAACTTGAGGCCCAAGAAGAAGGAGCACATGGATTTTGCTTCCTTCCCCTCTGAAACTCCTTAACCCCTTAGTGACCACCCATACGTGTTTTTACGGCGGTCACTAAGGGGCCTTAGGCTGGGCCGTCGCGTTTTTACGGCGGCCCGGTCTAAGCGCTGCACGGATCCCCAGTGCAGCGGGGAGCACGGACCCGGCTCTCACATGAGAGCCGGGACCCTTCTCTAACAGCCCAGACCGGCAGGAGTGCCGATCCGGGCTGTTTAACCCTTTACATGCCGGGCGCGATGGCGCCCGCTGCATGTAAAGTGGTGACAGAGGGAGCGGACTCCCTCTGTCTCCCATCAGCACCCCGAAAATGAGATCGCGGGGTGCTGATGTATTCGGAAGCTTACCTTGCTTCCGATCAGGGCCCTGAGCCTGTCTACAGTTATCTCCAGCAGGCTGTGCCTCTCTGGCGCAGCCTGCTGGTCAAGGTTTGAATAGCATTGCTATTGAAATGTAATGCATTTATAGAGATAATGCATTACATTTTAAAAGCAATCAAAATACTGTATATTATAGTCCCCTTGTGGGACTTTTAAGTAGTAAATGTTTTTTTTAAAAATACACATTTATTAAATAAAAAAATTCCATAAAATAAAAAAATATGCTTTTTTTCCATTGAAAATACGCTTTTCAATGAAAAAAATAGCAAAAAGAAAATATCCCCCATATGTTTGGTATTGCCGCGTCCGTAACGACCCGGACTACATAAATATTACATAAATTATCCCCTATGGTGAACGCCGTAAAAAATAAAAATAAGACAGAATTTCTAATTTATTCTTAGTTTCCACCGAAAAAAACGTAATAACAAGCGATCAAAAAGCGCCATTTACTCCAAAATGATACCAATGAAAAATACAAGTTGTCCCTCAAAAATCAAGCCCTCACACAACTCCATAGAAAAAAAAAAAAAAAGTTATGGGTCTTGTGAAGTGGCAATGCAAAATCATTTTTTGGGTTAATAAAAGGGGTTTTATTGGAAAAAAAAGTAGTAAAACGTAAAAAAAATTATAAGTATTTAGTATCACTGTAATCGTACTGACCCAGAGAATAAAGATATTATGTTATTTGTACCGAACAATTAACGCCGTAAAATTTATAATGTAAAAACGCAGTGGCAGTATTGCTATTTTCCCCCATCTCCCTCCCAGAAAGAGTTAATAAAAGTTATTCAGAAAGTTATGTGTACCCCAAAATGGTGCCATTAAAAACTACAACTTGTCCTGTGTACAACAAGCCCTCATAAAGCTATATAGACGAAAAAATAAAAAAGTTATAGCTCTTGGAACGAGACCATGAAAAAAGGAAGAAAAACGCTGGGTCATAAAGGCCCAAACAGGCTTGGTCACTAAGGGGTTAAATGTCTGATAGGTTGGAGTCCTGGAAGTGGAACCTGCACCTATCATGAGAATGATGGGTTTGCACTCCAGAATGGAAGAGGCAAGGCATGCATTTGGCTCTACTGCTTGCAGTTTATGAGAGCTGCTGAGACATCCAAGTGTTTAAACTACAATGAAGGTAGCTGCTCTCGTATATGGTCAGCACTCCTCATCTACTTTCTGTAGTGCTGCATAGTGGTCTGGAGATTCCTACTCTGCCAGAATATAGGGATACCAGAGATGGTGCCAAACAGTGCACCACTCCTTTCTGACATGGAACTTTTATTTGAGTAGCCACCAGGGCATAAACCATCATATAGGTAATGTTGCTGTTTGCTTCTGCAGTTAGTGCATGGGGAATGCTACCATTACATGTATACTTTTTCTGTTTCTGTCGCCTTCCTTTTTGTTGAGTGATCAGTGACTTTATTCAAGTTGCTTTGGTCGAGAATACCCTTTTCTATGTAGAAACCTGTCAAATTGAACATGATGTCTTACCTGCAGGCATGCTCCCCTTTGTTGCGGCCATGACTTCTTATGATCTTGGCTGCAGTGGTTATGTGCCTGTATACCGCACATGACTGCTGCAGCCAATCACTGGTTGCAGTGGTATATGGCACAAGACTGCTGAGGTCAGTGATTGGCTGCAGTGGTCACGTGGTATACAGGCACTTTACTGCTGCAGTAATGAAAATGAAACTAAAGTCGGCAGGATTGAACGATGGCTCTGGAGTAAAGGGATATTGGCAAGTATACATTTATTGTTTTTAGGACTTTCTTCAATATTGACACTAAACTCCACTTGAAATTGATTAAAGGGGTTATCCGAGATTAAAAAGCTCCCCCATATGGGGTGGGGGGGAGAGCAGCCAATGGCAGATGGGGAAAAGCCTCTCTAGCATCACCCACGATGCTAGGGAGGCTCGTCCCCGCCTGCCATTGGCTGCTCCCCCACCCCGACATCAGATGTCTTCATCCAAACAGGGAGAGAAACGGCAGTGGCGGTGTGGGGAGTCAGAAAAGTATATTCATTGTGAGGGGCCCGGGCATATGGGTCTTGGATAACCCCTTTGAAGCTTCCGATAAAGAGTTTGTTAACCATTCTGAACTGCTGACACAAATAGTTTAGGGCTGTGGAGAACAGGGCAAACATGCCTTTTTTACAGCTCCTATTGTTGGGAATACTGTGATTATGAACTTTATTTTGCCAGATTCCTTTTCTGCAAGTGCACTGGAGGCAGAGTTTCACTGAGAAATGCATTGCTTTGCAGCCCCTCCTCTCTGTTCTGGATGATGGCTGTAGCATCCAACCAGGAGGCCACTACAGCTGAAACAGAGAGAATCCATAGAATTCCAGTAAGATAAGCTCTATGGTGCTTTTTGGCAGTGGATTTAAATTATATATTCAGAAAAACTTCACACCCTTTCACTTCTTCAAACTTTAAGTTTGTCCCCATCATTCTGCTAATTTGTTGAAAAGGAAAAACTGAAATCTTGCGTTGACATAAGCATTCAGACCCTGAAGGCAATGATTACAGCCTTCAGTCTTCTTGGGTCCAATTTCACAGGGTTTGCAAACCTGGATTGGAGGATTTTCTGCCATTCTTCTTGGCAGATCCTCTCAAGTTTTGTCAGGTTGGAAGGGGACCACTGGTGGACAACCATTTTCAGGTCTTTCCAGAGATGTTCGATTGGGTTCAAGTCCGGGCTGTGGCTTGACCACTCGGGGACATTCATAGTGTTGTCCTTAAGCCACTCCTGTGTTTTGGCTGTGTGCTTAGGGTCGTTGTCTTGGAAGGTGAATGTTCAGCCTAGCTTGAGGTCCAGAGCACTCTGAATCAGATTTTCATTAAGAATATCTCTGTACTTTGCGCCGTTTTTTTGTTGCAAACTTGCATGTGTCTTTTACTGAGGACAGGTTTCTTTCTGGCCACTCTGCCCTAAAGCCTAGATTGGTGGAGTGCTGCAGTGTTGGTCAGTCCTCGGGGAGTTTTTTCCAATCTGCACACATAATATTTGGAGCTCAGCCAGAGTGACCATTAGATTCTTGGTTATCTATCTTGCCAAGGCTCTTTTTCTTCCAATTACTTGGGTCTGCCAGCAATAGGAGGAGTCCTGGTTGTTACAAACTTCTTCTGTTTAAGAATTAGGCCACTGTACTCTTGGAAACTTTCAGTGAAGTAGACCTTTTTTTGTAACCTTTCCCAGTTCTGTGCTTCTCTCGCACAATCCTGTCCTTGCACTCTACAGGCAGTTCTTTCCTCCTCATGACTTTGTTTTTGCTATAGTATGCATTGTCAGCTATGAGATCTTATATAGACAGGGTTGTGTTTTGCCAAATCTACTGAATTTGCCACAGGTGGACTCCAATTGAAGCGTAGAAACATCTCAAAGATGATCAAGAGAAATGGAAGACCCCAGAGCTACATTTCAAGTGCCTTAGCAAAGGGTCTGAATACTTACATTCCTGCAAAATTTAAAGGATAACTGTCACACTTAGACCCTAATTTCAATTTTCATATATGTAGTTACTAATAACATGATATTCCAGAATCAGTTGCTATTAGACTGACTTACCCCATATTTAATAAGATTCAGCCCTTAGCAACCAGTCTGCATAAAACGGCAATTTCACTATTCAGTTAAGATGGCCGCCACTGCCCTCACCCTGAGGCTAATCCCGCCGGCCCTCACTAGCCAGTAACAATAGCCCCCCAAAAGTGTCAGTAACCACAGCACTCCCCCCTAAAGGGTTAATCTCCTGCAGCACAAAGGGGTCCTCTTACCACATGTTGCTTTCATTTATACACTGAGCAGATGGCAGATCTCCCTTCCCTGGTCTGCGCTGCTTCGGCCCTGCATTGTCCCAGTCTGCTGAGTGAGGGAGCGTCTGCCAAGCACAGGGACAGGGAGAAGTGCACTCAGCCCAGGCACTGTTATCAGCTGCTGGGGAGGACCTGGCTTTAATCATTTACTTACAGTCCCTGGCTGTCAGGAATGTAACCTTGCAGGCTGCGTGCTTCTGCGTCCTCCGTCCTTCAACATATAGACGGACCATGCCTAGCAACCTGATTTTAAGCACAGATAAAAATAGGTAGTACAGGGAAATTGAATACACAGTGAAAAGTTGAAATAGGGCCACCAGGGAGATATTAATCACCACAATCCAATACTCCAAAAAATAAAATAAAAATAAAATGACAGTTAAACTTTAAGTTTTTCCTTTTTAATAAATTTGCAAAAATTTCTAAAACTCTATTTTCACTCTATTATTATGGGGTATAGAGTACAGATTGATGGGCGAGAACTTGATATTTATTTATTATTATTTTTTTAGCACAAAGTTGCAACATAACAAAGTATGCAAAAAAAATGAGTCTAAAGACTTTCCAAATGCATTGTAATCTATTTTTGACTTCTAAATCCAGCAAAATGACTGGTTTGTATGGGTTAAAGCAATTTTTTACAGCAAGCACCTTGCAAACAGCAATAATCCTCCCAGAATCCTGGTTTCTTTTCATGTACAGGTCCTTCTCAAAAAATTAGCATATTGTGATAAAGTTCATTATTTTCTGTAATGTACTGATAAATATTAGACTTTCATATATTTTAGATTCATTACACACCAACTGAAGTAGTTCAAGCCTTTTATTGTTTTAATATTGATGATTTTGGCATACAGCTCATAAAAACCCAAAATTCCTATCTCAAAAAATTAGCATATCATGAAAAGGTTCTCTAAACGAGCTATTAACCTAATAATCTGAATCAACTAATTAACTCTAAACACCTGCAAAAGATTCCTGAGGCTTTTAAAAACTCCCAGCCTGGTTCATTACTCAAAACTGCAATCATGGGTAAGACTGCCGACCTGACTGCTGTCCAGAAGGCCATCATTGACACCCTTAAGCAAGAGGGTAAGACACATAAAGAAATTTCTGAACGAATAGGCTGTTCCCAGAGTGCTGTATCAAGGCACCTACGTGGGAAGTCTGTGGGAAGGAAAAAGTGTGGCAGAAAACGCTGCACAACGAGAAGAGGTGACCGGACCCTGAGGAAGATTGTGGAGAAGGACCAATTCCAGACCTTGGGGGACCTGCGGAAGCAGTGGACTGAGTCTGGAGTAGAAACATATAGAGCCACCGTGTACAGGCGTGTGCAGGAAATGGGCTACAGGTGCCGCATTCCCCAGGTCAAGCCACTTTTGAACCAGAAACAGCGGCAGAAGCGCCTGACCTGGGCTACAGAGAAGCAGCACTGGACTGTTGCATGTCATTCGGAAATCAAGGTGCCAGAGTCTGGAGGAAGACTGGGGAGAGGGAAATGCCAAAATTCCTGAAGTCCAGTGTCGAGTACCCACAGTCAGTGATGGTCTGGGGTGCCATGTCAGCTGCTGGTGTTGGTCCACTGTGTTTTATCAAGGGCAGGGTCAATGCAGCTAGCTATCAGGAGATTTTGGAGCACTTCATGCTTCCATCTGCTGAAAAGCTTTATGGAGATGAAGATTTCATTTTTCAGCACGACCTGGCACCTGTTCACAGTGCCAAAACCACTGGTAAATGGTTTACTGACCATGGTATTACTGTGCTCAGTTGGCCTGCCAACTCTCCTGACCTGAACCCCATAGAGAATCTGTGGGATATTGGGAAGAGAAAGTTGAGAGACGCAAGACCCAACACTCTGGATGAGCTTAAGGCCGCTATCGAAGCATCCTGGGCCTCCATTAAACCTCAGCAGTGCCACAGGCTGATTGCCTCCATGCCACGCCGCATTGAAGCAGTCATTTCTGCAAAAGGATTCCCGACCAAGTATTGAGGGCATAACTGAACATAATTATTTGAAGGTTGACTTTTTTTGTATTAAAAACACTTTTCTTTTATTGGTCGGATGAAATATGCTAATTTTTTTAGATAGGAAATTTGGGTTTTCATGAGCTGCATGCCAAAATCATCAATATTAAAACAATAAAAGGCTTGAACTACTTCAGTTGGTGTGTAATGAATCTAAAATATATGAAAGTCTAATGTTTATCAGTACATTACAGAAAATAATGAACTTTATCACAATATGCTAATTTTTTGAGAAGGACCTGTAGTTTAAAGGGGAAGGGTATAGGAGATTGGTTTTTTGAAGTAACTGCACTCAGAACTTTTAAGTGTAGTAATTCTTTCAAGCTGATACCCTCTCATTAATGCCTTCTGAAAGGCATGTGTATCAAGCATTGCATTTTTTTCTCTATCATTTTATAGCTTGGTGTCTATAATAGTTCTTTCCTTGATTTAATACAGATGGGCTGTACATGCACTGATTTCCTGTGGAAGTTATGTTGAACTTGTGCTTTTTTTAAAATAGCAGATAAGGGATTGCCTGATTCAAAAAAAAAAATATCAAGTAATCACTAGAGATGAGCAAAGTCGCTTCGCTAAATAATTTGTTATAATACTGTATGGAGATTCGTCTCCATACAGTATTAGAATGTATGGGCTCCGATGAGCTGAAGTAATGTATTGTAATGATCAATTACTGAAATTACATTTTATGTGGTGATAACTTTAAAATGCTTTGACTTATCCATGCCATTCTGAGATTGTTTAAGTTTCAATTTCTCTACTTCTATAATACATAGTAATACCTACAAAAATAGTTATTACTTTACATTCCCCATATGTCTACTTCGTGTTTGGATCATTTTGGGAATTATATTAAATTTTTTGGGGGATGTTACAAGGCTTAGAAGTTTAGAAGTAAATCTTGAAATTTCTCAGAAATTTTCAAAAAACAACTTTTTACGGACCAGTTCAGGTCTGAAGTCACTTTGTGAAGCTTACATGATAGAAACCACCCAAAATGACCCCATTCTAGAAACTATACCCCTCAATGTATTCAAAACTGATTTTAAAAAACGTTGTTAACCCTTTAGGTGTTCCACAAGAATTAATAAAAAATAGAGATACAATTTCAAAATTTCACTTTTCTGGCAGATTTTCCATTTTAATATTTTTTTTCCAGTTAAAAAGCAAGGGTTAACAGCCAAACAAAACTCATTATTTATGGCCCTGATTCTGTAGTTTACAGAATCACCCCATATGTGGTCGTAAACTGCTGTACTAGCACACGGCAGGGCGCAGAAGGAAAAGAATGCCATACGGTTTTTGCTAGACTGGTTTTTTGGACACCATGTCCCATTTGAAGCCCCCCTGATGCACCCCTAGAGTAGAAACTCCATAAAAGTCACCCCATCTAAGAAACTACACCCCTCAAGGTATTCAAAACTGATTTTACAAATGTTGTTAACCCTTTAGGTGTTCCACAAGAGTTATTGGCAAATAGAGATGACATTTCTGAATTTAAATTTTTGGGCAAATTTTCCATTTTAATCCATTTTTACCAGTAACAAAGCAAGGGTTAACAGTCAAACAAAACTCAATATTTATGGCCCTGATTCTGTAGTTTACAGAAACACCCCATATGTGGTGGTAAACCGCTGTACGGGCACACGGCAGGGCGCAGAATGAAAGGAATGCCATAAGGTTTTTGGAAGGCAGATTTTTCTAGACTGTTTTTTTTACATCATGTCCCATTTGAAGCCCCCCTGATGCACCCCTAGAGTAGAAACTCCTAAAAAGTGACCCCATTTTAGAAAGTACGGGATAGGGTGGAAGTTTTGTTGGTACTAGTTTATGGTACATATGATTTTTGGTTGCTCTTTATTACACTTTTTGTGAGGCAAGGTAACAAGAAATAGCTTTTTTGGCACACGTTTTTTTTGGGGTTATTTGCAACATTCATCTGACAGGTTAGATCATGTGGTATTTTTATAGAGCAGGTTGTCACGGACGCGGCGATACCTAATATGTATAATTTTTTTTATTTATGTAAGTTTTACACTATGATATCATTTTTGAAACAAAAAAATCATATTTTAGTGTCTCCAGTCTGAGAGCCATCGTTTTTTCAGTTTTTGGGCGATTATCTAAGGTAGGGTCTAATTTTTTGAGGGATGAGATGACGGATGGATTGGCACTATTTTGGGGTGCATATGACTTTTTGATCGCTTGCTATTACACTTTTTGTGATGTAAATGACCAAAAATGGTTTATTTAGCACAGTATTTATTTTTAATTTTTTACGGTATTCATCTGAGGGGTTAGGTCATGTGATATTTTTATAGAGTCGGTTGATACGGACGCGGTGAAACCTAATATGTAACCCTTTTTTATTTATGTAAGTTTTACACAATAACAGCTTTTTTAAAACAAAAGAAATTATGTTTTAGTGTCTCCATATTCTGAGACATAGTTTTTTTTATTTTTTGGGCGATTGTCTCAAGTAGGGGCTCATTTTTTGCGGGATGAGGTGACGGTTGGATTGGTACTATTTTGATGGGCGTACGCCTTTTTGATCGCTTGCTGTTGTACTTTTTGTGATGTAAGGTGACAAAAAAATTGTTTATTTAGCACCGTTTTTATTTTTTACGGTGTTCATCTGAGCGGTTAGGTCATCTGATATGTTTATAGAGCTGGTCGATGCGGACGCAACGATACCTAATATGTCTATGTCTTTTCCCTATTTTTTTTACTTTATTTTTGGAAATTGACGTTTTTTTTTTTTCTTGAAACTTTTATTATTTTTGTAAAACTTTAATTTTATTAACTTTTTTTTCACTTTATTTTTTGTCCCACTATGGGACTTCAACATTACAGGGTCTGATCCTTATTTCAATACAGCACAATACATCTGTATTGTGCTGTATTGAACTGTTAGTGTCTTAAGAGTTGCCTAGGAGACCCAGCCTTGGGGCTTGGGGCTGCCATGACAACGATCGAGTCCCCGCCACAGCACAGCGGGGACCCGATCCATCAGGTGAAGGAGCGCAAACCTCCCATATGCCGCGGTCAGCGCTGACCGCGGCATATGAGGGGTTAATCCACCGACATCTGCGTTATCGCCGATGCTGGTGGATGCAGCAGGGATCCGGCGGTCAGTAACCGCTAGAACTCTGCTGCTGACCGGGGGGAGGAACGACTCCAGAACGAGAGAGCTCGTCCTCGAGCGCTAAGTGCCCGCGTTTGAGGACGAGCTATCTTGTCCTGGGTCCTTAAGGTGTTAAATTAATAACACACAAATAATTAAATGTTACCATGTGTTTATTGAACACACCATGTAAAACATTCACAGTGCAGGTAGAAAAAGTATGTGAACCCTTGGATTTAATAACTGGTTGAACCTCCTTTTGCAGTAATAACTTCAACCAAACGTTTCCTGTAGTTGCAGATCAGACGTGCACAACGGTCAGGAGTAATTCTTGACCATTCCTCTTTACAGAACTGTTTAAGTTCAGCAATATTCTTGGGATGTCTGGTGTGAATCACTTTCTTGAGGTCATGCCACAGCATCTCAATCGGGTTGAGGTCAGGACTCTGACTGGGCCACTCCAGAAGGCGTATTTTTCTTCTGTTTAACCGTTTCAGGACCAAGCCATTTTTTACCTTAAGGACCAGGCTATTTTTTGCAAATCTGACCAGTGTCAGTTTATGTGTGAATAACTTTAAAACACTTTTACTTATCCAGGCCGTTCTGAGATTGTTTTTTCGTCCCATATTGTACTTCATGACACTGGTAAAATTAAGTCAAAAAAAAATTTTTTTTTGCACAAAAAAATACCAAATTTACCCAAAATTTGGAAAAATTAGCAAATTTCAAAGTTTCAGTTTCTCTACTTCTGTAATACATAGTAATACCCCTAAAAATTGTGATGACTTTACATTCCCCATATGTCTACTTCATGTTTGGATCATTTTGGGAATTACATTTTATTTTTTGGGGACGTTACAAGGCTTAGAAGTTTAGAAGCATTTTTCGGAAAATTTCCAAAACCCAATTTTTAGGGACCACTACAGCTCTGAAGTCACTTTGTGAGGCTTACATAATTGAAACCACCCAAAAATGACCCCATTCTATAAACTACACCCCTCAAGGTATTCAAAACTGATTTTACAAACTTGGTTAACCCTTTAGGTGTTGCACAAGAGTTATTGGCAAATAGAGATAAAATTTGAGAATTTCATTTTTTTGCCTAATTTTCCATTTTAACCCATTTTTTCCACTAACAAAGCAAGGGTTAACAGCCAAACAAGACTGTATCTTTATTGCTCTGACTCTGCCGTTTACAGAAACACCCCATATGTGGCCGTAAACTACTGTACGGCCACACAGCGGGGCGTAGAGTGAAAGGTGCGCCGTATGGTTTTTGGAAGCCAGATTTTGCTGGACAGTTTTTTTGACACCATGTCCCATTTGAAGCCCCCTGATGCACCCCTAGAGTAGAAACTCTATAAAAGTGACCCCATCTAAGAAACTACACCCCTCAAGGTATTCAAAACTGATTTTACAAACTTCGTTAACCCTTTAGGTGTTGCACAAGAGTTATTGGCAAATAGAGATAAAATTTGAGAATTTCATTTTTTTGCCTAATTTTCCATTTTAACCCATTTTTTCCACTAACAAAGCAAGGGTTAACAGCCAAACAAGACTGTATCTTTATTGCTCTGACTCTGCCGTTTACAGAAACACCCCATATGTGGCCGTAAACTACTGTACGGCCACACAGCGGGGCGTAGAGTGAAAGGTGCGCCGTATGGTTTTTGGAAGCCAGATTTTGCTGGACAGTTTTTTTGACACCATGTCCCATTTGAAGCCCCCTGATGCACCCCTAGAGTAGAAACTACATAAAAGTGACCCTATCTAAGAAACTACACCCCTCAAGGTATTCAAAACTGATTTTACAAACGTTGTTAACCCTTTAGGTGTTCCACAAGAGTTATTGGCAAATAGAGATGAAATTTCTGAATTTCAATTTTTGGGCAATTTTTCCAGTTACAAAGCAAAGTTTAACAGCCAAACAAAACTCATTATTTATGGCCCTGATTCTGTAGTTTACAGAAACACCCCATATGTGGTCGCAAACCGCTGTATGGGCACACGGCAGGGCGCAGAAGGAAAGGGATGCCATATGGTTTTTGGAAGGCAGATTTTGCTAGACAGTTTTTTTGGGCACTATGTCCCATTTGAAGCCCCCCTGATGCACCCCTAGGTTAGAAACTCCAAAAGAGTGACCCCATTTTGGAAACTATGGGATAAGGTGGCAGTTTTGTTGGTACTATTTTAGGGTATATATGATTTTTGGTTGCTCTATATTACACTTTTTGTGAGGCAAAGTAACAAAAAATAGAAATTCTGAAATTTCATCTCCATTTGCCACTAACTCTTGTGGAACACTTAAAGGGTTAACACAGTTTGTAAAATCAGTTTTGAATATCTTGAGGGGTGTAGTTTCCAAAATGGGGTCACTTTTTGGAGTTTCTACTCTAGGGGTGCATCAGGGGGCTTCAAATGGGACATGGTGTCAAAAATACCAGTCCAGCAAAAACTGCCTTCCAAAAACCATATGGCATTCCTTTCCTTCTGTGCCCTGCCGTGTGGCCATACAGCAGTTTACGACCACATATGGGGCATTTATATAAACTACAGAATCAGACCAATAAATATTGAGTTTTATTTGGCTGTTAACCCTTGCTTTGTTACGGGAAAAAATTGATTAAAATGGAAAATTTCCCAAAAAATAGGTGTTTTGGCACAGTTTTTATTTTTTATTATTTGCAACGTTCATCTGACAGGTACGATTATGTGCTATTGTTATAGAGCAAGTTCCTACGGACGTGGCAATACCTAATATGTCTACCTTTTTTAATTTATCTAGGTTTTACACAATAAAATCATTTTTGAAACAAAAAAAATCATGTTTTAGTGTCTCTATAGTCTGAGAGCCATAGTTTTTTCAGTTTTTAGTCGATTGTCTCAGGTTGGGTATCATTTTTGCGGGATGAGATGACGGTTAGATTGGTACTATTTTGGGGTGCATATGACTTTTTGATCGCTTGCTATTACACTTTTTGTGATGTAAGGTAACAAAAAAATGGCTTTTTTGACACCGTTTTTATTTAATTTTTTTTACAGTGTTCACCTGAGGGGTTAGGTCATGTGGTATTTTTATAGAGCAGGTTCTTACGGACGTGGCAATACCTAATATGTCTACCTTTTTTTAATTTATCTAGGTTTTACACAATAATATCATTTTTGAAACAAAAAAAAATCATGTTTTAGTGTCTCCATAGTCTGAGAGCCATAGTTTTTTCAGTTTTTAGGCGATTGTCTCATGTAGGGGCTCATTTTTTGCGGGATGAGGTGACGGTTGGATTGGCACTATTTTGGCGTACATGTGACTTTTTTGATCACTTTTATTATCTTTTTTGGGAAGTAAGGTGGGCAAAATTTCTATTTCCTCATAGTTTTTATTTTTTTATTTTTATGGCGTTCACCGTGCGGGGAAATTAACATGATTGTTTTATAGATCAGGTCGTTACGGACGCGGCGATACCTAATATGTGTAGCGTTTTTTATTTATTTTATTTTTATTCAGTGATAAATGTTTTTTTTTTATCTTTTACTTTTTTCACTTTTTTTAACATTTTTTTGACCCAGACCCACTTGGTTCTTGAAGATCCAGTGGGTCTGATGTCTGTATAATACAGTACAGTACAATATACTATACAGTACTGCACTGTATTTTACTTACAGTTTGCCTGAACAGACCTATGCTTTCAGCATAGATCTGTTCAGTACCATGGACAGCAGGATGCCTGAGAAGGCATCCTGTTGCCATGGGAACCTTCCCCGTCTGTCACAACTGCGCAGACGGGGAAGGGTGAGGACGGGGCTGGCGGGGGGCTCTCTGGGGGCTCTCTCCCTCTCCCATCGGGGGCTGCAAAGGCACAGCAGCCCCCCGATCGGAGAGGGAGGGAGCTCTCTCTTACTGTTAACCTTTTCCATACAGCGGTCCGTACGGACCGCTGTATGGAAAGGGTTAAACGGCTGACATCGCATCAACGATGTCAGCCGTTTATACCAGGGTGCCAGCAATGTGCTGGCACCCTGGTATACCCACTGTACACCAGCGATTATTGAAGGGGAGGCGGGCGGGGGATCGCGATCCCGCCTGCCGCACCGCCCGCCTCCCGCACGGCCCGCACCGCCCGCAACCCTCCCCCTGCACCACCCGCCCACATAATACTATTCAGGGGTGCAGGGGGGGGTAAAAAAACGTGATTTTGGTAATTTTAAAGTTTCTGATCCCTGCGGTCAGGGACCGCAGGGATCAGAAACGGCATAAAGCGCTAAAAGCCGCAGGTCTGAATTGACCTGCGGTTTGAAGCAATCGCCGATAGGGGGGGTCACAGGACCCCCCTCGGCATTGACACTGGGTGCCTGGCTGTGTGTAACAGCCGGCACTCAGCGCTGTCACCATGTCTGCAGACATGGTGACAGTTTAATGCCATGACGAATATACTCGTCATGGAGCACTAACTAGCAGTGTTTTATGACGAGTATACACGTCATAGGTCGGGAAGGGGTTAAGCCATTCTGTTGTTGATTTACTTCTATGTTTTGGGTCGTTGTCCTGTTGCAACACCCATCTTCTGTTGAGCTTCAGCTGGTGGACAGATGGCCTTAAGTTCTCCTGTAAGTAATTCACAAACTCGTGCTAGACTTCATTGAATAATTTCAGTAATTGACTAATAGCCTGTCAGAGGGCAAGGTCGACTGACGTGGTAAATAATTAACTAGTGTATCACAGACTACCACTATTTAAAACATAGCCTTTAAAGAGGACCTTTCCTCAGTTTAGCCCTAGTCTAATTATGGCTCCCACTAATGCCATGGTACTTTTTTTTTTTTTTTTTGTCAAAGATTTGATTTTGGCACCTTATATAATAATGAGCCAACTCTGTTATACTAGGCGGAGACTCTCAGTTTCGCTGGGGACGGTTCTCTTCTCCCTGGCTGTGAGCGCATCCAATCAGAGCGCACCACTCTTAGCCAGGCAGAATGAGCTCCTCCCTGGCTAAGAGCGGTGCGCTCTGATTGGATGCGCTCACAGCCAGGGAGAAGAGAACCGTCCCCAGCAAAACTGAGAGTCTCCACCTAGTATAACCGAGTCGGCTCATTATAATATAAGGTGCTGAAATCAAATCTTTGAAAAAAATAAAATAAAGTACCATGGCATCAGTGGGGGCCTTAATTAGACTAGGGCTAAACTGAGGAAAGGTCCTCTTTAAAGGCTATGTTTTGAATGGTGGTAGTCTGTGATACACTAGTTATTATTTACCACGTCAGTCGACCTTGCCCTCTGACAGGCTATTAGTCAGAACTGTGATTCTTCGAAAAGCAGTATAAAATCACAAAATGTCACAAATTGTTGCTTACATTTTTGCCAGAATTGGTGTCTTTTTAGTTTTGTGTCATAGACTGAAAAATTCCTCCCATTGTGCAAATTGAATGATGCCATATGCTGACCACCTGTGTATGGCAATATTGTATATCACTGACTTGCATTACATCCAAACAGGCTCTAAGAGTCATCTCTCCTTATTACTTATAGGGGATCTTCTTATGTGTGTAATGGAAATGTCTTATGAAAGGCGCTCAGTGAAATCTGTTCACATTTAAGAAGTTGCTATTAACTTGTTTGTTCTATACTTGCAGGTTTTTGTTGAAACTTTGGATAAATGCTTTGAAAATGTTTGTGAACTTGACCTGATATTTAATGTGGAAAAGGTAAGTTATGAGGACACCCATAAAATCAATTATTTTGTCCTTTTTTTTTTTCATTTCAACAGAATGTGTCATGTAAAAATCTTGTTTATCCTTAAAGGGTTTCTACAGGTTCCAACACTAGTGTTTTGACACCGGGACCCCTACCAATCAGCAGCCTTCTCACAGCATTTCCTAGGCCAGTGACGACACATTCATCGGCCACAACCATGGCCTAGGCATAGCTTAGCCCCATAGAAGTGAATAGGGGTGAGCGTGATAACAAGCACAGCCGCTATACAATGTACAGTGATGTGCTTGGTAAGCCGTGAGAAGGCTGCAGCGCCCACAGGAGTGCCAGTGCCTTCTCAAACAGCTGGATGACGGACCCCCACCGATCAGATACTGATTTCCTATCCTGAGGATAGGTTGTTAGTATTGAAATCTCAGAAAAACCTTTTAAAGAGCATCTGTCCACATGATCAACCCTAATAAATCAGACATGATGCCTGGTAGGATTGGTCATGCTGACAAAAATTGTATATTTCTTATTTCTGTAGGGTCAATAGTCGAGATATTACTTTTTTATGCAAAAAGCCTAGGGACTGGCCTTAGTAGCAAGAGCACCGCTAGCAGTGGCGTAACTAGAGTGTTATGGGCCCCAGTGCAAACTTTGGATCGGGGCCCCCCCCCCCCCCCCCCATTTATACAAAGAAGCGGCAGAATTTCTTACTAAGGGCTCTTTCCCGTGCGGCTAGTCCGCTGCGTGAATGAGAGCCAAGCCCCATTCCGGACAGCAGAGACAGCTCCGTGCCTCTCTGTGACCTTTTTACTACAAAATCACAATGAGATAAAGTTGTCACCGTGATTTTGTAGCAAAACGATCACAGAGAGGCAAAGAGCATTATCAGTCATGTTACTGCTCCGTGTCTCTGCTGTCCGGAGCGGGGCTTGGCTTTCTTTCACACAGCAGTTTAGCCACACGGGATCCGCTCGTGTTAAAGAGCCCTAAGCCCAATGCATGGCTACACTCACCCAGTCCTAATAAAATCTGGTCCTACCTCATCCAGGGTGTCTCTGGCGTCGGCGTGATGTCCGCTGGATCCAGAACAAGGTTCCTGTGGTGATAGAGAAAAAAAGAATAATCACATAAGGAAGGGATGGTGACTGCCCCTATGAAACTACCAGCAGGGGGCGCTGTGCTGGCCTGGTAGACTGAGCTATGCCAATGTATAGCAGGGTAATTTAGGACATTTCCCCTAAGTGCAACCACACAGTACTAATGTCTACATTGTGGCCCCTCACAGTACTAATGCCCACCTTGTGGCCTTTCACAGTAATTAAGCCCACCTTGTGGTCCCTTCACAAAAGTTATGTCCTTCTTGTGGCCCCTCACAGCAGTTATGCCTACCTTTGTTCCTGTCACAGTAGTTATGCCCAGATATGTGTCCCTCACAGTAGTTATGCCAAATATGTGCCCCCTCACAGTAGTTATGCCAAATATGTGCCCCCTCACAGTAGTTATGCCAAATATGTGCCCCCTCATGGTATTTATGCCAGATATGTGCCCCCTCATGGTATTTATGCCCAGATAAGTTCCCCCTCACAGTGGATATGCCCAGATATGTGCCCGCTCACAGGGGTTTGCCCAGATATGTGCCCGCTCACAGTGGTTATGCCCAGATATGTGCCCCTCACAGTGGATATGGCCAGATATGTTACCCCTCACAGTAGTTATGCCAGATTATGTGCCCCTCACAGTAGTTATGACCAGATATGTGCCCCCCTACAGTGGTTATGCCAGATTATGTGCCCCTCACATTAAATATGCCCACATATGTGCCCCTCACAGTGGTTATGCTAGATTATGTGCCCCCCTCACAGTAGTTGATATATGTGCCCCCTCATAGTTATGCCTTTATATGTGCCCCCCTCACAGTAGTTATGACATATTAGGTGCCCCCTCAGTAGAGATGCCCACTTGTGCCCCCTCACTCTAGTTGTGCCCATCAACCCCCTTCCCCTTTGCCCCCAGTCTGCAGTGTTAGGAAAAGAAAATAAAAAAACACATACTTACCCTCTTCCCTGGTGTTGCGCTGCCACACTCACATGGCACTGCTGGCTGTGCTGAAGGCAGTTTCCCGGGCCTTCAGAGCTCCTCCCACAGCCAGCAGCGCCTGCTTCACTGATGATCTGGATACAGCCTGGCAGTGACAAGAAATGCCGGGCGGACTGTATGTGAGTGAGTGAGTGCGCGCGTCCCCCCTCTTCCTCCTCCCCCCCTCTGCGCAAACCTCCCCCACCTTGCTTCATATTAAACATGCATAGGCGTGCGCAGCCTATTGCATTAGGGTGTGCACCATAAAGTACAAACACACACGCCCGTGTATATATATATATATATATATATATATATATATATATATATATATTATATACATACACACACAGGCCAGGCCTCAGCCTAGCGTTGCTGTGACTCGCCTCTGCGCAGTGGCGACTCTAGGAACAATATATAGGGGGCACAGTCAAAACTGGGGGGGGGCACTAATAATTTTCACCACTTAATCATACCACTGAAAAAAACAAAATAAGTATATATAAATAAGATTACAAAATACGAGTATTGCTGTACGCAGAGATACCTTTTTATTGTACCAACCTAATACTTAAAAGACAAGCTTTCAAGAGTTTTCCTTTCTTCCTCGGTATTGCTTCAGACCTGAGAAAGAGAGAAACACTCTCCAAAACTTTTCTTTATAGTTTAAAGCAGTTTCAGCACTATAATAAAATAATTTACTTACAAAAAAAGCTATTCAGTCGTCTGCTGCGCCGTCCTCTGCTTCCTTCCGCGGATCTTCCCCTCCTTTCAGTCTCTCCTCAGTGCGCAGGTGCACTGTTATGGGGGATCTGTGGATGGCACACTGTTATGGGGGGATCTGTGGATGACGCACTGTTATGGGGGGGGATCTGTGGATGACGCACTGTTATGGGGGGGATCTGTGGATGACGCACTGTTATGGGGGGGATCTGTGGATGACGCACTGTTATGGGGGGGATCTGTGGATGACGCACTGTTATGGGGGGGATCTGTGGATGACGCACTGTTATGGGGGGGATCTGTGGATGACGCACTGTTATGGGGGGATCTGTGGATGACGCACTGTTATGGGAGGATCTGTGGATGACGCACTGTTATGGGAGGATCTGTGGATGACGCACTGTTATGGGAGGATCTGTGGATGACGCACTGTTATGGGAGGATCTGTGGATGACGCACTGTTATGGGAGGATCTGTGGATGACGCACTGTTATGGGGGGATCTGTGGATGACGCACTGTTATGGGGGGATCTGTGGATGACGCACTGTTATGGGGGGATCTGTGGATGACGCACTGTTATGGGGGGATCTGTGGATGGCGCACTGTTATGGGGGATCTGTGGATGGCACACTGTTATGGGGGATCTGTGGATGGCACACTGTTATGGGGGATCTGTGGATGGCACACTGTTATGGGGGATCTGTGGATGACACACTGTTATGGAGGACCTGTTGATGATATATGACTGAGAAGGGCTATCAGGGGACATTATACAGGTGGTAATATAACTGAGGGGTATCAGGGTAAATAATACAGGGGGTAATATAACTGAGGAGGGCTATCAAGGAGATTATACACAGGTATAATGTCCCCTGATAGCCCTCCTCAGTTATATTACCCGTGTATAATAATATCCCCTGATACCCCTTAGTTATATTACCCCCTGTATTATTTACCCTGATACCCCTCAGTTATATTACCCCCTGTATAATGTCCCCTGATAGCCCTTAGTTATATTCCCCCTGTATAATAATGTATAATTTAACCTGATACCCCTCAGTTATATTATATAACTGAGGGGTATCATGGTACATTATACTGGGGTAATATAACTGAGGGGTAGCTATCAGGGTACATTATACAGTGGTAATATAACTGAGGAGGGCTATCAAGACATAATACAGGGGTGAGGGGTAAGATAAGTTATATTACCCCTGTATAATGCCTGATAGTAGCCTAGCCCTCCTCAGTTATATTACCCCTCATGTTACCCTGATAACCCTAGTTATATTGCCCCCTGTATAATTTACCCTGATACCACTCAGATATATTATATAACTGAGGGGTATCAGGGTAATACAGGGGACAATAGAGAAGGCATAGCACTGTGGGACAGGGGGGTACAATGGAACATACTTATTTTTTATATGCCCTCACCTCACCAGCTAGCAGGCGCGCGAGGCTCAGGCACACAGATGCAGCGTGACGTGACGTCAACTCCTCCTGCGCCGCACAGCATGACCCGTACTGCTCCCTCTCTGCGTCAGCTGGGTCCAGGACTCCGCCCCCCTATGTGAATACTAGCCGCCGCCCGCCGGCAGCTCACAGCCAGGTATTGTAGATTAATTTATGTGCGGTGGGCGGCGGCAGCCAGCATAACAGACAGGGGACTAGGGCAGTGAGCACGGAGGTGACGAACCTATTAGGGTGTGCCCAGGCACACCCGGCACACCCCGTGCGCACGCCTATGTAAACATGTAATGGAGCGCCCTGATGGGGGCCCGGCATTGTCACTGTACTTCATGCTGGGCCCCGTCACAGCGCTTCATTACATGTTAGTACAGCGGGCCCCTCCCCCCGCCGGGCCCGGTCGCAGTCGCACTCCCTGCGACCGCGATCGTTACGCCCCTGACCGCTAGCGCAACACCCCTGCTCTCTGTACTTCCATTTTCCCTTTGATTGACTGGGTTAGACCTCTCATCTAGCCCTGTGCTCTCGAGCGATCGCCAAGTTTGGCCCAGTGACTTGGCAAAGCGCATTGGGTCTTCTGCTGTTTCCTAAGCTCAGGAAGCCGCATCTGATCCACTGCGCAGGCTCTGAGGCGACTGGTGTGATGGGGTCTGTTATGCTGACAGATGCTCTTCAAATTCATAAGGAACCACCTCCAAAAGGCCATGCTAGCAAAATGGTTCTCTTTCTCCGAAAGATACCTCTTTGCATATTTTTTAGGACAAATATGCAGTGTCTCACTCAATGTGGGCCATGGTGTTTCTTTTTTATTTATTTTTTTTATTTAGTTTTTTACAAGCCTTTAAGAAGTGCTGAAAAATTGAGTGTGTGAAGGAGTAAAGTACTTTATACATCTTGAAACTCACTTTCTTTTGTAAGAAGAGTCTTGCTGTTTGTCCACCTGCTAGTTGTGGCAGTGAATGTTTTTGGCCTCGCTGCTCAGCACACAAATATTGCATTACCATAGCAATAGCACAAATTCCTTCCTTTGTACGTAATTACAGACCTCTGTAATTTGTCCATAACCTGGCAATAAAGTAATTGAAGACGAATTAGATAATATATGCTGCAGTAATTAGAAGTGAAATAGCAGGTATAAGGCCGGTGTATTACTGTAGGTTGCGATGCTTTTATGGTTCCTGTAGTTCTGTTATCTCTTCAGATAAAAAAAAATGCTGACATTCGTTTTGTCTTGTCACTTGAAAAACAAAATTGCATAATACAGAATTTTGCTCCCATGACCTTACAATATAGCTTTATGAACTGTAACAGCCTGAATTATTGCCTCAATAAAGTTAATATGTTTGGAATTATATTTAGTGGATTGTAGCGCGAACATCTAAAGGGGTATTCGGGTTATGTAAAGTTATCTCCTATCCACAGAATACCGGATAACTATTATATGTCCTACCCCTGGGGCCTCCTACGATCATGAGAACGGGGACTAAGTACCCCATAACGGCCGGTCTGTTATGCATACAGTGCTCGGGTATCGCTAAAACTCCCATGGAAATGAATGAAGCGGCTGCTCACTTGCCCAACAGTCTGCTCAATTCATTTTGGGTGGCTCCACAGCATACCGGGTCCTCGTTCTTGTGATCGGTTGGAGTCCCAGCAGTAGGACCCCCACCAATCTAATAGTTTTTGCCTATGCTGTGAATGGGGTTAATTTTACATAACCCGAATACCCCTTTAAAGGGGTTGTGTCACTTCAGCAAATAGCATTTATCATGTACAGAAAGTCAATATAAGGCACTTTCTAATGTATTGTGATTGTCCATATTGCTTCCTTGGCTGGCTATATTTATTTTTCCATCACATTATACACGGCTTGTTTCCATGGTTACAACCACCCTGTAATCCATCAGTGGTGGCTGTGCTTGCCCACTATAGAAAAAAGCACTAGCTGATGTGAGTTCCCACAGTCCCGGCCACCAGAGGCGAAGGCACTTTTTCCTATAGTCTGCAAGCATGACCATCGCTGTTGGATTACAGCGTTGTTGTAACCATGGAAACGAGCCGTGTATAATGTGATGGAAAAATAAATCCAGCCAGCAAAGGAAGCAATATGGATAATAACAATACATTAGTAAGTGAATAGACTTAAGTAGGATAAAAGAATTGCAGGGGTGGCGCTCAGTGGGAGCTGTATGCCAGAAGCAGCAGTATCGCGGCAGGGACCACACAAACCTGCCGCGCTGGAAAAGTAGTCAAGTGTATTGGAGATACTGCGCTGAAGGACGAGTTTATTTTAAAGGGTCAGTGTTGTTGTATGGGTATTTGCAACTGGGTGCAGGCTGGCATGCGAAAGCGTGTCACTATACAGGTATTTTAGCTGGTTAGAAAACCGCTTACCTGTAGTGAAGACTTGAATTGGCGTGCTTTTGTCTGCGTCCCTGTAGTTTAGGTAAGGAGGCTTTTTTTCTCCTCCTTCCCCCTTATGTTCTTTGTACTTCTTTGTTGCTTTGTCGCTTCTGTTATTGGTTTGTATTTTCTTTCTTTATCTTTTTCTTTCTGTTTTTCTTTGTCTATCGATGCCTCAGATCAGGATATGATGAGATAATCCAGCTGTAGGATGGCCCGGCGTGCTGTCTCGTGTCCCGGCCGGTGGCACGCTGCAGCCGCAGGTGGAGGTGTGTGTAGGGGAGTGGTTGGCGCTCACTTGGAGTTAGTTAGTGACGTCACTGAAGCGGTCAAGCGTTGACCGCTTCAGTGACGTCACTAACTAACTCCAAGTGAGCGCCAACCACTCCCCTACACACACCTCCACCTGCGGCTGCAGCGTGCCACCGGCCGGGACACGAGACAGCACGCCGGGCCATCCTACAGCTGGATTATCTCATCATATCCTGATCTGAGGCATCGATAGACAAAGAAAAACAGAAAGAAAAAGATAAAGAAAGAAAATACAAACCAATAACAGAAGCGACAAAGCAACAAAGAAGTACAAAGAACATAAGGGGGAAGGAGGAGAAAAAAAGCCTCCTTACCTAAACTACAGGGACGCAGACAAAAGCACGCCAATTCAAGTCTTCACTACAGGTAAGCGGTTTTCTAACCAGCTAAAATACCTGTATAGTGACACGCTTTCGCATGCCAGCCTGCACCCAGTTGCAAATACCCATACAACAACACTGACCCTTTAAAATAAACTCGTCCTTCAGCGCAGTATCTCCAATACAAGTGAATAGACTTACTGACGTTAATATTTTACTTTTTTCTTCCTTGGGGGGTACTCTGTTCAAACTTCTTGTCACAAGTGAAAAGGTTAAGAACCATTGATATAGACTACAGTCTCTATATGGTAAAAGCAAGTAGCTCATAAACTTCAGTCACTGCATGGAAGAAGCTAACCCATGCTGGCAGCCAACTATCCATTCACAGGCTTAAAAAGGACCTGTCACCGCTCCTGACATGCCTGTTTTAATAGCTACTTGCATTCCCTATGTAATACCAATTCTGGAACATCTGTCCTTATGACTCTATGTTGTGCCATTCCTTTATTATTTCTACTAGCAGTTTAACTGAATTGCTAGCAGTCTGCAGTAAGGGTACAGAGGGGAGGTAACCAGTTGGGGGGGTGTACCTGCACAGTCTGAGAATGGAAGCACGGACTGGATTAAGTGAGACTGTGCAGGCCCCCCCCTTCAACTGGTTACCTCCCCTCTGTACCCTTACTGCAGACTGCTAGCAATTCAGTTAAACTGCTAGTAGAAATAATAAAGGAATGGCACAACATAGAGACATAAGAATAGATGCTCCAGAATTGTTATTACATGGGGAATGCATGTAGCTATTAAAGCAGGCATGTCAGGAGCGGTGACAGGTTCTCTTGTCTCATCTGATGTTCTTTCCTCACCTTCTCCGTTCGGCCAGAACCCCATAATTACTTCTTTAAGCCATGTCTTGTCTCTGCAGAGTTTGACATACAGACATCTTGGTTTCCTACTTTTTCATTATTCTCCCCCACCTTCTCAACACCTTGTCCTGTCACCCCCAATGCTGGGCCTGATGTGCTCCCCAGTACTATACTACTATACTATAGTACCTCCTTCAATACTTGTCACCCAGCGCCCTAAAATATAATTGCAGACAGCAAATAGTGCACTTGATAGTAATAGTGCTGTAAATACAGTGCCTCCCAAAAATAATTGTGCCAAGATGATATTGTCCCAGGGTGCCCATAGCAATAGTGCTCCCCAAAGTCCCACCAATAGTAATAATTCTCTTCCAGAGTACCCTTAGTAGTAATAGTGCCCCAATAGTAATGTCCTCCACTGTGTCCCAGAAGTATATATGTCCCCCATAGTGCCTATACTAGTAATTATGTTTCCCATAGTCCCCCAGTAGTAATACAGCTCACCATAATACCCTCAGTAGTATTTATGTCCTCTATAGTGCCCTCAGTAGAAGTTGTCAACCAAAATTTTGATTTGATACCAAGAAAAAATACTGCAATACTTAATACCATTCGATACAATGCAAAGAAAAAAACACATAATATACCCCCACATTAACCTCATGTTGCTGAGCAATATGAAGCTAATATGTATTTTCTGTGTTATTTTTTTCTTCAAAGTATCGATTGCCCTCCTTACATGATGGACAACATGGGGTTAATATGAGTTACATGATGGAGGTACTTACTGTTAATGTGAGGCACATGGTTTTATCAATTTGGACATCTATGCGCCTCACATTAATAGTTAGTAACCCTATCATGTACCTCACATTAACCCCATGTTGCCATTATGTGAGGAGGTATATGAGGGGGCTACTATTAATGTGAGACATATGGTGTTATTAGTTTTCAACCTCCATGTGCTTCGTATTAATAGTGACACCGTCATTAACCCCATGTTGCCCATTATATGAGGTACATGATGCGTTCACTGTTACTATTAATGTGAGGAACACGGAGTTAGTAAAGTGATAAGACCACGTGCCTCTCATTAATACAGACATATAGCATGAAGCACATACCTGTAGAAATAGCAGGAAACTTCTCCCGCAGCAAGATCCTTCTGGATGTTGAAGGCTAAAGGGCCTCTGATGATGTCATCACCATGTGACCAGTAACAAGTGCATCTTACTGGTCACATGGCAATGACGTCATCAAAAGTCCTTTAATCTGTGAGCATCTAGCACCGCAAGGACTGCAGTGAGTTTCTCTCTCTACTCCCCTATTGGGCCACTTAGTTATTTCATGGGTGGCAGTGGGCAGCCATGTCACAGTGAGGAGACACTCTCCCTCCTTCTCCACTGTGTGGCAGCTTATGAGAGCATGGTGTGCTCCATTATCTCTGATTGGGACTGATACTAAGCTGTGCAGTAGAATAACTATACAAATGATATCAAAGTACCCAGAGAATAAAAGGTATAAACCGGTCAATTTTACTGCATAGGAAACACCATAAAAATTAAACCCCTAAAACTGTGGCAGAATTGCATTTTTTTTTCTTTTCAATTCCACCCCATTTGGAAAAAAATTCAGCTTCTCTCTACATTGTAAGCAAAAGTAAAAGCTGCCATAAGAAAGTACATATTGCCCCACAAAAAAAAACAGACCTCATATGTAAATGGAAAAAAATAAAAAAAGTCTCCAAAGTCACCATTTCCTCAAAGGATGAAAACATAATGGTAGATTTACAATCAGTGATGGTTTTCTCCTCTGCCTGCAGGTACATTATATTTTGCATGAAATGGTGATGGGTGGGATGGTTCTGGAGACAAATATGAATGAAGTTGTTGCTCAAGCAGAAGCTCAGAACAAACTTGAGAAATCTGAGGTGAGTTTCCATGAAAAACCGTATCACCAGCATCAGAGCCGATGCCTAACTGTGACAGATGTTTGGTATACACTATACACATTGGTATACAGGATACACTATACTGGCTATGGCCACATGTTGACAACCATTGAATGTGGCCCTAAAAAGCAGTGTTATCAGCATAAACATATTGCCCTGTAGTAATAGGTTTTCAGTACATTTGCCAGGTTAGTGTTTAGTAATAGTGAATTTAAAAAAATCCGAGGTTTTTTCTTTACATTTCACTATGCACATTGAACACTTGTGGGTAAAACACGAGTAAAGTTGCTTGTCTAGTACAAAAATGGGACCTTCAATGAGATCTGCTGCTGCATTACTCTGCGTCATTTATCTGGGATGAACCATAACTCCATTTATTCTTTGTTTTTGCCACTTTAACTGAGGAAGCCTGCATCAAAAACAATCACCTAACCTGAGAATAGTTGATAAATGTACGATGGCTAGTGGCACCACATGATCACTAGAATGGGGTTCTAAACCCCCGTTAAGGTGCAATTTGAAAGGAACGGTGGTGATGCATTCGAGCTACCACTTCATTCTATGGGGCTGACGGAGGTTGCAGAGTACAGTGCTTAGCTATCTCTATCTTATTATGCTATATTGCTTTATTAAAGGGGTTTTCCAAGATATTTTTATTGATGACTTATCTACAAGTGTATAGGAACGAGCCGTCCTATTGAAGTGAATGGGACGTCTTGTAATTACACCTACTCACCGCTGTGATGTCAAAGGCAAGCAGGTAAACAATGAAGGGAAGGCTGCGATGGCACGGCCCATGGCCTCCCTTCAACCAGCTGATTGTCAGGTGTGATGGGTGTTAGACCCGCCCATCTGATATTGAAGAAGAGCAAGTGCTAGGATTACATTGTTTTCTAAAAAGTTTCACAGACTTTGAATGGATGGGTTGTGTGCATTTAGAAAACAAGTTATCCCGGCACTCGTTGTTTGTCAGTGTGCTTAATAAACCAATATAGCGTAATAAAAGCATATTCTTATGCTGTATTGCTTTATTAAGCATATTGAAGAAGAGCAACTGCCGGGATAACTTGTTCCACTTGCACTACATCCCTTCCATGTGCACCGCCAGAAGCCCGAATGCCGACCAGATCTTCTACGTGCTTTACCTCTCTGTTTGAACTACCCTCGAACAGGGCTCAGAACCCCATTCTAGTTATTGATGGGGGCCCCAGTGATTATAGATTTATCATCTGTCCTGTGGATAGGTGATATATGTTTGTTGTAGGATAACCCCTTTTTTCTCACTATGCATTACAGCTTGGTCTACCTCCATGCATGCAGATATATGACCAATTATTTAAGGCGTCATTTGCCCTTAGTCTCACCTTCTCTTCTAAGTCACTTTTCCATTATGCGACTTGTACATCGTTGCATAATTACAACTTTAATATTATTTTATTATATTATTGCCAATCTAATTAATTTGACATAGAATAGCATACAGGTATTTAATATAATGGCTATTGTATTCCTTCCTGATAACTGCCTGCTCGTCAGGGTAGTTGGGAGCTGCAGTTACGTAAAGTAATCACCTCTACTGTGTGGGGACGAGCAATGGCTGCTGCAATCCCCATACAGATTCATTGTGTCTGGGCAGCACATCCCTCTTTAGGGCTCATGCACACAAATGTATTTTCTTTCCGTGTCCGTTCCATTTTTTTGCAGATCGTATTCGGAACCATTCATTTAAATGGCTCCGCAAAAAAAAAAAACGGAAGTTACTCCATGTGCATTCCATGTCCGTACGTCTGCAATTCCTTTCCGGGGAAAAAAAAACAAAAAACATTTCCTATTATTGTCTGCATAACAGACAAGGATAGGACTGTTCTTTTAGGGGCCAGCTGTTCCATTCCACAAAATACGGAATGCACACGGACGTCATCCATATTTTTTTGAAGATCTGCGTTTTGCAGACCGCACAATACATACGGTCATGTGTATGAGGCCTTACACTGCACCATCTGCTGCCCTGAAACTAATATTTAGGTGTCCACATGACCGGTGATATAGCCTGAAGAATGAGCAGTTTGCCCGTTCCTTGGGTGATCTGTACACGTGCCAACTATTGCTTCGAGTAATTCCCAAGTATCGTACAAAGTTAGAAAGCACCTCACGTGTGGCTGAGCGGCAGTACCAGTCTCTGGATAAGAGTGGCGCTGTTTATGAAGGAAAATACACCTGCCCTATCTGGACTCTGCTGGAATTTACCACTGTCCATTATCTTTAATGAACTTACTAGATAAAAGCACTTCCTTAGATCATGTGTCACAGATGGTTTTATAACCTATTATGTCATATACTTTTATGAATGCCTCTTTTTAGTGAAGGGCATTTGTCCACAGGCTTCACTTCTCTTTTAAACAACCTTTGCTTTAGTTTTAAACATATTTATTATATCATTATCAGTTGTGTGTTAATGTAATTTCTATATTAATGTGTACTTTACCCCATTCCTGGTAGTTTTGTTTATGCTTAGAAACTGTTACTTCATTAATGACCCTCCTCCTCTTCATCATGGTCACTAACCCCTTTGCACCCTGTCATGTACAATTACATCAGTGAGTACAGTGAGTTGATGCTCAATGCTATAAAGACAACAAAACGGTCCTCTGACCAAAAAAAATCCCTTTAGGGGTCCTAACTATATATGTATCTAAAACTCCATCTTTTATTATATTCACTTAAAACTGCTATTTGGCTATCCATTTTAACACCAGTATATGGCAGTACTAAGATATGTGCTTTTTGTTGTAACACTGTGTTTGATAATAAATGCTGCTTGTTGAAAACGGAGCGGTGTGTAGTTTTTTTATTATAATATCAACACCTCCATATATAACCTTTTTGTATATTCACTTTTGCACCCTATATGGTATTGTGGTGTATAGTGTAATGTGCTGCTGGTAACAGCAACAATATGTTCTAGGGGTGGTTATTATGGGGGTGGTTATTAGCAATGTGATTCCACAGCGATATTGCTCGGTTGATGTACTATCACCTACACATTTGTAATCCACTGCTATGTTAGTAGAACAGTAGTCCGTTCAGTGCTTTATTTTATAGCACTATTTTGTTAATAAACACTGTTTTCAAGGGATGAACAGTGTGTTATTATTATGCGATATAGAACATATTGTTGCTGTTACCAGCAGCACATTACACTATACAGCGCAATACCATATAGGGTGCAAAAGTGAATATATGAAAAGGTTATATATAGAGGTGTTGATATTATAATAATAAAAAAACTACACACCGCTCCGTTTTCAATAAGCATAATTTATTATTATTAAACATAGAATTACAACAAAAAGCACATATCTTAGTACTGCCATATACTGGTTTTAAAACGGATACCCTCTGCTTAGTTCTGATAATTTTAATCATACACATTTTTTCTTTTCTATAATAGTTTTAAGTGAATATAATAAAAGATGGAGTTTTAGATACATATATAGTTAGGACCCCTAAAAGGATTTTTTGTTCAGAGGACCGTTTTAGGCTACTTTCACTTGATCCGGGAGGCAGTTCCATCGTCGGAGCTGCTTGCCGGATCCACCGATCAGTGTGACAACTGACAGCATTTGTAGACGGATCCGGGTGTGGATCTGTCTTCAAATGCATTGCAAGAACGGATCCGTCTCTCCGCTTGTCATGCGGATGGACGGATCCGTCTTGCAGTCTTTTTCACAGTTTTCCCGGTCTGTGGATCCGTCCTTCAGTTGTTTTGCAATGCCAGATCCAGCACTAATGCAAGTCAATGGGAATTAATGCTGGATCCGGCATTCTGGCGACTGATCAGGCATTTTGGACGGACATAATACCGCAGCATGCTTCAGTATTATGTTTGGCCAAACGCCTGACAGTGACTGAACGGAAGGCATACTGATGCAAACTGAAGGGATTTCTATCCATTTAGAATGCATTGGGATATGCCTGATCAGTTCTTTTCCGGCATAGAGCCCTTTTGACGGCATTATATGCCGGAAAAGAACGCTAGTGTGAAAGTACCCTTATTTGTTGTCAGTAATTATCCTGAGGTCCTAGAAAGGGCCCAAGTGTGTGTTTGTTTAAATTTTTAGCCCTTAAGGAAATTCTCCTGCTTAATGGTTATGTGATGGCAGTTTTTTTGGCACAGGGAATTAATAAGGATTGTTTATCACTGGAAGCTAGTCAAGTATTCTCAAATCAGACGATTCCATTAAACATTACAGATATACAAACGGGCTTTAAAAACCTCAGTAAAACCTACAGTACAGATACAGTACTATCGTTCATAGTGAGAAATAGCCAGTTTAGAAACCTACATTGGTGAAGAGATAGTGTATAAGGGCCTGAGGAGCCCATTAAGACAAAACACCCATACTGATGACTTGGAATTTATTAAGGGATGGGATAGGACTCTCACTGAGAGCTCTTTGAGACTTATTAGATACATGGTCGATTACGAGAAACAATATTTTGAACGCATTTCAGAACAATAAAATCAGGAAATAAGAGATACTCTTAGAACCTTTAGTCAACATTCAGATTTTGAAAATCAGGAATCCAGGCTGCAGAAAAGCTTGGACAACCTAAAAGGGGAAATAAAAGAAAAGGAAACATCGTAAATATATTCGTGACAAATTGGACTTTGACACAGACCGTGTATATACTTGGAAATATAAAAATAATTTTCCAGTGAGAAATACCAGATATACAAATTATTCTGAATCTTAGCCGACTAGTACAGAAGCAACAAGTGTAACAAGTTCCAATAAAGGTGGGACAAGAAGAAAGGTTAGATATCATAAATATCGCAACCACAAAAAAGTGGGGAATCCATCAGAATGCTTCAGTCTAGCACAAAATGGGGAATTTTCAGCCCCAGATGGCTCTGCATCCTCCAGTGCCTCTGTTACTGGAGCGCAGCTGCCACGGTATGCTGGAACATCGACCCAGGGAGCAGTAAGGACAGCAGCAAATGTACCGGCTACCCTGGCAACAGCAGTAGGCTCATCGGTAAATTCAGCGGCAGGACAGACAAATACAAGCCTATTTGCAACACCACCCATAGCTCCCCTTTTTTAGGACAAATTGGTGTCCAACTGAGGGACCGAGAAAAATGGGGATTCAATGCCAAGTAGAGGAGAATATGGGGGTCTATCCTACCCTAGGAAGAGGGGGCCCTACCATGCAAGATGATATTACCCCTCCCCCCCCCCCCCCCCCCAAACAGGAGTGAGTGCTGTAAACATATTGGCTGAGGAATACAAAATGGCTCAAGTGATTAACTTGTCTACAATGTCACTAACGGAAACACAAATTAAATTATTACAAAAAAGACTCGCATTCACACCGGTACCACAGTTGGATAAGTTTACCTGCGTAAAAGATATTAATTTATTTGCACGGAAGTTGGCACTGCACAAACAGTTTTTGAGCACTACCTATGACACTAATAAACTGATCCAGAAGGAACAACAGACAAAAAGTACTCTGGAGAGTCTGTATGTAGAAAGTGAGGTCCTTGTATCTGAGATTGAACCTCCACTAACAGATCTTAAGCCGAGATCCAAATGGACCCCAGCCTTCTTACAATATAAAAACACTGAAACATTTGTGGATATGGTGACTCAGGAGATTAATAACCTGAGAATAGAAACAGATGCAAATCCAGCAAACTTGACATCTGAGGAGGTATGTGCACTTGATGAATTAAAAACAACATTGTCATAAAAGCTAGTGACAAAGGAGGGAATATTGTGATCCAAAATAGGATAGAATATGATCAAATGGTGGAGAGATTACTAATGGATGATAAAACATATGAGATCCTATCAGAAAATCCCACAAACAAGTACCTCACTGAACTACATGACATATTGAAGAAGGCAAAGGATCAGAGTCTTATATCGAAGGAAGAGTTTGAATTCCTATATAATAGGAATCCAATAATTGCGACGTTCTATGCACTTCCAAAAGTGCACAAGAACAAAACACCAATAGTCTCAGACAATGACTCTCTAACCCAATCTGAGAGTGAATACGTGGATGTTTTATTAAGACCGTTCGTTACATAGTTGCCATCTTATATAAAAGATACAAGTGATGTACTTGTGAAAATTAATGATATCACTTTGACGGTGTCCACGTTGGCTAGCCTCGATGTGGAGGCTCTATATAGTAACATCGAACACGAATTGGGTATTAGAGCAGTCAAATTTTTCCTCGATACAAAAAGCACATCTTTTCACAAACACAATCTTTTTGTTTTGGAATTATTGAAATTTATACTTACGCACAATTATTTTTTATGTAATGGTACTTTTTATCATCAGACGAAAGGTACCACAATGGGCACGCCTTGCACACCGACCTTTGCTAATTTATTGTTAGGAGGACCAAATTGTGTTTTCAGAGACTTTCTCATCATTCTCAAGGCATATTTCATTCTGGGGCAGATTTATCGATGATGTCCTGCTGTTTTGGAAAGGAGACAAGCAAGTCTTTCTTGAATTCGTTAATAAACTAAATGACAACCGTATTGAGATCCTTCCTTGTGAGATCTGTTTCCTGGATTTAAAGATTTGTAAGGACAGGGACAGACGCATTCTGATGGATATATTTCATAAGCCCACCTCTACAAATGGCCTCCTCCATTGGTCCAGCTGGCATCCAACAGCATTGAAGAATGGAATACCTGTTTGACAATATTTGAGGGCCAGAAGAAACTGCTACAGAGGAGGCCTTCAAGAGGGAGGCAGATGACTTGTATAAACACCTTAGGATGAGAGGTTACCCAAGAAAATCTTTAAAGAGGGCCTTCAATCGAGCAAAAAGTCAAAAAAGAGAGGATCGCCTTTTACAGAAAAACAGAGATACTTCCTCACCCGAGACCAAGACAATCTGGTGTATTGCCACGTACGATAGGAGCCACCAACTTTTAATGAAGATTCTCAGAAGGCATTAGAGAATATTCACCAGTGATTCGGATTTGAACAATGTCTTGCTCCCCTATCCAAGTGTGACATATAGGAGGGGACAAAATCTTAGGGACCAATTAGTTCACGGCTTCCTCCCTAGCACACAGTTGGACAACGAACCATGGATGAAACCAAAAGTAACTGGTTCATTTCCCTGTGGAAATTGTACTTCTCCAAATACTTACCGAAGACTCAGAAATCCAGTGGCCGAACGTGAATATGTCATCAGGGACTTTTTTTTTTTTTTTTTTTTTAAACTATAGTTGCATCCTGCACCTGCCCGAAACTGTATGTGGGGAGGAAAACGGTGCTGGAATTAAGAATTATTATTTCCGGACATATAAGTGCCATCAATACGAAAAAGGACACTTCTCTGTATAGACATATCTCATGTACACAACAACAATCTTGATGTGCTAAAATTCTGGGGTCTTTCAAAAATAAAACTAGGCCCCCAAAAGTGGTAATTTGGTCCAGAAACTACTTCAGGAGGAGGCCAGGTGGATATATAGATTATAAACCTTAAACGCAAAGGGCCTGAATGAGGGTTTTTTGTATACTGCCTTCATTTGATATACCAGCCAGTCCAAACCGAACGTTTATATGGATGATAACATTAAGAAACTGATGGATTAATATAATATATTGTGTATTTAACCCATCAAATGGAACTAACAAATCTCCTCTGACACCCTCTAGACCTCCATATAGTGATATAACAGCTGAGTCATTTAAACATATACAGATAGTAAGGGAATTAGGATAATGCTCTCTCTCTCTCATATATATATTTGTGTCACTTAAACACAGACAGCATTGAAGTTGCGACAGTCGATATACTGTATGATCCACAATGCGCATACGTCATTAAATATATATTGTAGAATCACATAATTTCATAAATTGTAGCCTGTAATATAAATTAAATTCCAATTTTACTCACAAATCACATATGTAGTAGTTAGATATAATGTTTATAGTATATCTTAATTCACTGGTTGATATTTATATTTGTATATTAGGATCATGCCATTATATTTACGTTGTATTTTAGGTTTATGCCACCATAATCATATGGTCTGGGTACCAGAGTTAAAATCCAAATTTTTCTCTCATTTACCCCTATTAATATTATTATGAGGCTAGTGGCTCTGATGCTGAGCTCTGACTGTGCCCCCCCCCCCCCCCCATGTCCTCATACAATTGATAATGACATGGCCAACTGTTATAAAGCATCTAATGACATAGGGCATACAGGCAACAATGCAAGTGTTTAGCATGCTTGGTCATTTGATCGCAATCTCTCTCCCCTCTCATGAACATATGGTGCGTCCAGCCCGCTGAGAGGGTAGGAGATAGGCGGGGAAAGGAGGTGAGTGACACGGGGGAGGAGAAAGGGTGCGCGAGCATTGATGACGTGCGGCCTGTATCTAACACCAATGGGGAGCGCACATTGGAGGAGGATGTCTAAGAGGGAGGGGAGGTAGGCTATTTAATAGGGCGCGCAAACGCTATTACCCCACTCCCCTGACGAAGCTGCAAGCAGCGGTGAAATATGTCGGGAGGGGTAGTGTTTGCTATTGTATTTTAGACAGGGAATAGCAGAGGGCACCAATAGGAATTCATAGGAAAATTTTGATGGATAGTGTGTTGTGTGTGTAGTGAACTGTGTATGTGACCAATCCGCTCGGTGCTTGAAATCATAATCCACATAGCATATGTGAACGAGCAGAGTGTAAAATCAGTGCGCATGTAATAGCACACTTAGGCTACTTTCACACTAGCGTTCGTCGGTCCGCTCGTGAGCTCCGTTTGAAGGGGCTCACGAGCGGACCCGAACGCAGCCGTCCAGCCCTGATGCAGTCTGAATGGAGCGGATCCGCTCAGACTGCATCAGTCTGGCGGCGTTCAGCCTCCGCTCCGCTCGCCTCCGCACGGACAGGCGGACAGCTGAACGCTGCTTGCAGCGTTCGGGTGTCCACCTGGCCGTGCGGAGGCGTACGGATCCGTCCAGACTTACAATGTAAGTCAATGGGGACGGATCCGTTTGAAGATGCCACAATATGGCTCAATCTTCAGGCGGATCCGTCCCCCATTGACTTTACATTGAAAGTCTGGACGGATCCGTATGAGGCTATTTTCACACTTAGCTGTTATATGCTAAAATAATGCAGACGGATCCGTTCTGAACGGAGCCGCCGTCTGCATTATTATGATCGGATCCGTTCAGAACGGATCCGATCGAACGCTAGTGTGAAAGTAGCCTTAGCGGTGAATACCACACAGTAGCATTATACTATGAGTCTCTCACCACAATAGCACAACGTGTCATACATTGCAAGTCTAAACAGGCTGCAAATGTCAATACATTATAGGCTACATGTTGGGGTGTTGATATAACACACTGTTCGACCCTTGAAAACTGTTTATTAACAAAATAGTGCTATAAAATAAAGCACTGAACGGACTACTGTTATACTAAAATAGCAGTGGATTACAAATGTGTAGGTGATAGAATCACACTGCCAATAACCACCCCTAGAACATATTGTTGCTGTTTACCAGCAGAACATTACACTATACACCGCAATACCATATAGGGTGCAAAAGTGAATATACAAAAAGGTTATATATAGAGGTGTTGATATTATAATAATAAAAAACAACGTTTTCAACAAGCAGCATTTATTATTATCAAACAGTGTTACAACAAAAAGCACATATCTTAGTACTGCCATATACTGGTGTTAAAACTGATACCCTCTGCTTAGTCCTGATAATTTTAATCATACACATTTTTTTCTTTTCTATAATAGCAGTTTTAAGTGAATATAATAAAAGATGGAGTTTTAGATACATATATAGTTAGCACCCCTAAGGGTCCATTCACACGTCCTGTTTTTTTTCATCCTGAAAAACGGTCCGTTTTTTGCGGATCCGTTGTTCCTGAAAATGTTTCCGTATGTCATCCGTTTTTTGCGGATCCGCAAAAAACGGAAACATGTATACATTTCAATAATCAAATAAAGTTGTTTGGATTTCTTTGAAAAAAAATTGAAAAAAAAAAAAAAAAAAAAAAAAAAATTTGTTATGTGTTTCCAGGAACGGAATCCGCAAAAAACGGATGACATACGGAATGACATCCGAATGTCATCCGTTTTTTGCGGATCCATTGACTTTGTATTGTACCAGGATCCGATTTTTCAGGACAAGAATAGGACATGTTTTATATTTAAACGGACATGCGGAACGGAACAACGGAAACGGACAGCACACATTGTGCTGTCCGATTTTTTCCAGGACCCATTGAAAATGAATGGGTCCAGATCTGGTCCTGATCTGTTCCTGAAAAAACGGAACAGATCAGGAAAGAAAAAACGGACGTGTGAATGGACCCTAAAGGGATTTTTGGTCAGAGGACTGTTTTATTTGTTGTCAGTAATTTATTCTGAGGGTCCTAGCAAGGGCCCAAGTTGTGTGTTCAATGCCATAATAGTACAATACAGCAATAGCTTGTGCCTGCGCCGTCACTTGCTGCTGCCAGCCTTATTGAACAGCTGGCATCCTCCTTTAACAGCCAGTATGGGAGATAACCCCAATCCTGGCAGTCTAGCTCCTCAGAAGGCATGGTCATTAGCGCGAAGAAAAAAACGCAATGCAGCAGCACTCTGCAAACCAAATAAAGTACAATAATGCCATAGTTATAGAAAATATTCTGGTGATAATGCTATGCTTATTTTGTAAATTTGAAATTCTTGGCAAATACATTTTGTACAAAATTATTTGGGCCCGTCTGCCGAACGTTAAGGTCATCTCCATAAGACGGGAACCTAACACTAAATCTTACCTATTATGTGCCATAATGGCCACAATAAAATTCAGGGCGTGCAGAGTGCCCATCTGCCAAATGTCAGGGGCCCAAATATATTTGTACAAAATGTATTTGTGAAGAATCTCAAATTTACGAAATAAGCGTAGCATTAGCACCAGAATATTTTCTATAACTATGGCATTATTGTACTTTATTTGGTTTGCAGAGTGCTGCTCCATAGTTTTTTTCTTTGTGTTTCTAGCCATGGCAGCATGCACCTGCACATCAGGATGTGCTGACTGACCCCCTTTTCATGGTCACTAGCTGACTTCCGCTGTCCTCCGACTGGTGCCCTGTAATATTTATATAAACTACAGGTTTTTTTTCCTGAATCTTTTCCCATAAAACAAATCTACTCAGCTCCTCCTGCTCTATACCATGCTGCCTGCTGATTGCACTGCATTTCATGGTGACAGGTTCTTTGGTGACACACAACAAATAATGATTTAGTACATCTGTTAAAACCTGAAGCAGTGGTTGATTAAATTTGAAATTAGCTAATGAATTGGTACCAGACATTACCTGAACAAGTGCACAAATGCCCTTCATTACAGGTGGTTATCCCCTTAGTATATAGGAATACCCTAGCACAATGAGTGCCCAAACTGTAACCCAAAACCCACATATTTATTGCCATGACAAATGAACCTGAATACCAATATAGTATATCTTCCATGTACTTTATCATTTAGCTATAATAGCCTGCCTACATTCAGTGCGCCGCCTGTGTTGTTCATAGTGCGCCCTGCGCTAATGAATGGCAGGAAAAGTTTAAGGCATATTGGTACACCATAGACTTTTTCGAGGGTGCAGATACCCACAGAGAGGGCTCTGAGTTCGACGACCTAGTATGTGGGGACAATGCTTGTACAGACTGTGGGACCCTTATAAATTTTCCTCTACCTATAATTTGATCAGCTATGTTAATCTAGTTCTGTATCTGAATAACTTCTGCTTATGGACAAAAATGTATCCGGCCTCAGTACACAATGGTGTGATTAGCACTGTTGTTTTGCAGCTTTTAGGGTCCTGGTTCAAATCAGACCAAAGACAACACCTGCGTGTTCAACTCGTGTGTGTCCGGTAATGGCGGATCCAATGATCTCTGGCAGGCTGTTCTCTGCCTGAGCAGCCTGCCTGAAATGTTCACCAGAGATGTGAACGTGGCCTTACATGGTTAAACTGTCACTGTAATATCACACTGACTCCTGTTGCCCCTAGGAATAGGTTTACTTGACCTTCTGGCAGTTTGTATCCCTTATTGAATTGTGAAAAATAGCTGTAGCGAGATGATTTTCCAGTAAGAGCTGCTAGGACCTGTTCTTCTGCTCAGTATTGCTGGCACTGTTCTCTGTGGTATTTTGGCCTGTGTCTGCTCTTGCATTACATATTTCACAATTCAGCTTGCTTTCTGTGCTGGTTGATAGTGGTCTGTTTACCCATTCTGAAAAATAGAGGGTCAATACATGTCATTGTTTACTTGTATTACTTTGGGGTCAGTACTTGGTACCTTTGACTCTCTGTATTATTTTCCACAACATGTTGGTAACCTGGATTACATTGCAGAGACCAAGAAGTTAGAATTTTCTGTTTCCGTAACATACGTATCATCTTCCAGTTTTATGACTCATTTACAAATTTCTGTGACTAGCCTGGTAGGAAAGGTTACATAGGGTGTTACTGAATAATAAGCAAAGAATATTATAAATTCAGATTAATAGATTCCATTAGGAAGGGTCTTTTCACATTACACCTGCAATGTGGGTCAGAAAAGTTCCTGGCACATATGTTACATGGAGCCTTAGTCCCCTATGATACTGATGGATACTTCTGAGTGAGTATCTGTATGGGATGCTGTTGTTTTACTGCATGGCACAGCGGCCTGCGCTATTCCATACAGAGTGAGTAAAACGACTATGGGGGGAGAGCTAGTGCTTAGTGGCATCTTTTAAATGCATTCTCCCTAGGTGCACTCTGCCACTCAGTGTGAAAAGTACCCTAGTTTTGAGGACCACTTGCTGTAAATAGGAAGGTGTCTTCATTAGTGTTAGGCCTCATGCACACGACCGTTGTGTGCATCCGTGGCCGTTGTGCCGTTTTCAGTTTTTTTTCGCGGACCCATTGACTTTCAATGGGTCCATGGAAAAATCGGAAAATGCACCGTTTTGCAGCCGAGGCCGTGATCCGTGTATCCTGTCCGTCAAAAAAATATGATCTGTCCTATTTTTTTGACGGACAACGGTTCACGGACCCATTCAAGTCAATGGGTCCGTGAAAGAACACGGATGCACACAAGATTGGCATCCGTGTCCGTGATCCGTGGCCGTAGGTTACTTTCATACAGACGGATCCGAAGATCCGTCTGCATAAAAGCTTTTTCAGATCTAAGTTTTCACTTCGTGAAAACTCATATCCGACAGTATATTCTAACACAGAGGCGTTCCCATGGTGATGGATGCTTCTAGTTAGAATACACTACAAACTGTGTACAAGACTGCTGCCTGGCAGCACCCGATCTCTTACAGGGGGATATGATAGCACAATTAACCCCTTCAGGTGCGGCACCTGAACGGGTTAATTGTACTATTATATCCCCCTGTAAGAGATCAGGGCTGCCAGGCAGCAGGGGGCAGACCCCCCCCCCCCAGTTTGAATATCGTTGGTGGCACAGTGTGCGCCCCCCATCGGGCCCCCCTTCCTCCCTCTAGTGTAATAAATCGTTGGTGGCACAGTGTGCGCCCCCCATCGGGCCCCCCCTTCCTCCCTCTATTGTTATAAATCGTTGGTGGCACAGTGTGCGCCCCCCCCCCCCTTCCTCCCTCTATTGTTATAAATCGTTGGTGGCACAGTGTGCGCCCACCATCGCCCCCCTTCCTCCCTCTATAGCAGTAACAACATTGGTGGCAGTGTGCGGCCTCCCATCTCCCCCCCCCCCCGATCATTGGTGGCAGCGTAGTTCCGATCGGAGTCCCAGTTTAATCGCTGGGGCTCCGATCGGTAACCATGGCAACCAGGAAGCTACTGCAGCCCTGGTTGCCATGGTTACTTAGCAATAGTACAACAGTAGAAGATTCATACTTACCTGCTTGCTGCTGCGATGTCTGTGACCGGCCGGGAGCTCCTCCTACTGGTAAGTGACAGTTCTTTAGCAATGCGCCGCACAGACCTGTCACTTACCAGTAGGTGGAGCTCCCGGCCGGACACAGACATCGCAGCAGCAAGCAGGTAACTATGAATCTTCTACTATTGTACTATTGCTAAGTAACCATGGCAACCAGGACTGCAGTAGCGTCCTGTGTGCCATGGTTACCGATCGGAGCCCCAGCGATTAAACTGGGACTCCGATCGGAACTCCGCTGCCACCAATGATGGGAGGCCGCACACTGGCCACCAATGTTGTTACTGCTATAGAGGGAGGGGGGCCGATGGGGGGCGCACACTGTGCCACCAACGATTTATTACACTAGAGGGAGGACGGGGGGCCCGATGGGGGGCGCAAACTGTGCCACCAACGATTTATAACTAGAGGGAGGAATGGGGGGCACACACTGTGCCACCAACGATTTATTACACTAGAGGGAGGAAGGGGGGTCCGATGGGGGGCGCACACTGTGCCACCAACGATTTATTACACTAGAGGGAGGACGGGGGGGCCGATGGGGAGCGCACACTGTGCCACCAACGATATTCAAACTGGGGAGGGGGGGGGTCTGCCCCCTGCTGCCTGGCAGCCCTGATCTCTTACAGGGGGATATGATAGTACAATTAACCCCTTCAGGTGCCGCACCTGAAGGGGTTATTTGTGCTATCATATCCCCCTGTAAGAGATCGGGTGCTGCCAGGCAGCAGGGGGCAGTCTTGTACAAAGTTTGTAGTGTATTCTAACCTGAAGCGTCCCCATCACCATGGGAACGCCTCTGTGTTAGAATATACTGTCGGATCTGAGTTTCACGATGTAGCTCATATCCGACAGTATATTCTAACATAGAGGCGTTCCCATGGTGATGGGGACGCTTCAAGTTAAAATATACCATCGGATTGGAGAAAACTCCAATCCGATGGTATAAAAGAACTCCAGACTTTACATTGAAAGTCAATGGGGACGGATCCGTTTGAAATGGCACCATATTGTGTCAACGTCAAACGGATCCGTCCCCATTGACTTGCATTGTAATTCAGGACGGATCCGTTTGGCTCCGCACGGCCAGGCGGACACCAAAACGACTTTTTTTTCATGTCCGTGGATCCTCCAAAAATCAAGGAAGACCCACGGACGAAAAAACGATCACGGACCTACGGACCCCGTTTTTGCGGACCGTGAAAATAAACTGTCGTGTGCATGAGGCCTTAAAGAGAACCTTTCACTAGAATAAAAATTCTAAACTAACTATACAGACATGGAGAGCGGAGCCCAGGGATCTCCCTGCACTTACTGTTATACCTGGGCGCCGCTCCGTTCTCCCGGTATAGCCTCCGGTATCTTCATAGTTAGGCTTCACCCACTGGAACCTGCCGGCGTCTCATTCTCCCATGCTGTAGCGCTGGCCAATCGCAGCGCTCAGCTTATAGCCTGAGAGAAAAAAAAGGCCAGCGCTACAGCATGGGAGAATGAGACGCTGGCAGGTTCAACTGGGTGGAGCCTAACTATGAAGATACCGGAGGCTATACCGGGAGAACGGAGCGGCGCCCAGGTATAACATTAAGTGCAGGGAGATCCCTGGGCGCCGCTCTCCATGTCTATATAGTTAGTTTAGATATTTTATTCTAGTGAAAGGTCCTCTTTAAGCAAACTTTGTGTTTTCAAGTTCGGCGTACAAGGTTCAGGTCATCTAAGAATTCCATTATGGATTCCCCTACTATAACTTCTGGTCCGTGGTAGCCGAATCCATAACTGAATTCTTAGATAACCCGAACCTTGTACGCCGAACTTGAAATACAAAGTTCGCTCATCCCTAGTCACCATATATCAAAGATCTAGATTGGTTTTCTGATGACTAAGTGTTGGTAAGTATTGATGAAATGTTTTATCTCTCCTTGTAAAGTGTTGCAGCAACGCTAGAAGCTGAGCGTACGCTATTTGGACCATTGATATACTTGTGATCTAAATCTAAACCTAGAAGAGAAGTAGGGGAAATCATAGGAAAATTTGTCAGTCTGCAAGTTTCTCATACAGTCCGGCAGAGAAAACAAGGTTCCATCTTCTCTTGATACTTCCCAATACAGTGAGCTCTAATCAGATCTATCTGTATATTATGCTGACCAGTAACAAAGTATGGGGGACACATATAGTTTCCTATTTGTTCCCCTCGGCTCTATGAGCTGCTGTGTATCTGGTTATGTACGTGGCAGCTGTCAGTCTCTGGTGAGAGGTGTGGGGGGAGCATGCACCTCTTGAATACGGCAGACTCCTAACTAGGAATCTGCCGTATTCTTTAAGCACTCCTATTCGCTAAACAGCACTATTTTTGGGCCATTTGAGATAATAGGGATATGAAACTGGCAAAAGACGTAACATTAAACTTCTGAAATATTCTTTTATTTTAAACTTTTACTAGTTTGTGGGAAATTTCTGCAAGGTGTGCACTGCTGTGGTTTATGGCAGACGGCCTTCAGTACTTCCATGCTTGAAGCTCATGAATTGCAGCTAGCGTTTACTGTGGCTCCCAAAAGGCATTCTCCCTATGTAACCTAAATTGTGCCAGGTAAACAATCAGATGTTGCAGGTGTAAACCTTCATCCACAGGACAGATTTATTCACAAATCCCTCTCTATCCTACTAATCTTAGTTTATTTGAGGTGCCATTTCTGAGTGCCCCAATATCTAACTACATTATTTGATGGCATAGGATAGTCTTCACAGATGAACAGTTTGGTCATCCTGAGAAGGTTTTTCTGCTGTAACGTGATCATTGTGCAATGTCTAAGCATCCTTGTTTTGTTTTTTTCCCTCATGGTTTTTACTTCAGACTGGATTTTCTGCAGCTCCAGCCAGAGCAGTTTCTGCAGTGAAGAGTATGAACTTACCAGAACTACCACGAAATATAAATATTGGAGACCTCAACATCAAGGTCCCTAACCTTTCTCACTTGGTATAATAAAGGCTGGGCTCAAGTTGTACTGGTACTTGCCTGCATCTCCAGATTAAACTCCGGACTGTTTCATTATTATTTACATTTGGGGAATTGGTTGTAGGCATGTTATAGAATAAGAAAACCCATAATCAGGTATATATAACACTTGTAGATAGACTGTTTTATGCTTAATCTAACAGTTTAGCGAACTGCACAACAATAGCAAATTATGAATGTAGAAAGGAAGTGTTAGTGGCAACTTTCATAAGAAAATACATAAATGATGATGTACTTGCCCATTCTGTGACACTGTGTTTGCCATTTGACACAGGTGGCAATTGTATCTCCCAACATTTTGAATCTGAGAGCCATTCCCAACTTTATTTAGGGAATAATCTCTTGGCCATTAAATCAAAAGCATGGATAAATGCTCATGGTTTTATACCTGCTTATTAGATCGGACTACAAAATAAATTTCACCCTTTAGTAACAATGTAAGCTTCACGACCTTTCCAAAGGCTTTTAGATTCCGTATATTTGTGTCCATAACTTTGCAGAACGGATGTAGACCCATTGATTTCAATGGGGATGCAAAAGATGCGGACAGCACACGGTGTACATACTTCTGTTATGTGGCCCCCAAAAAAGATATATTCTTGTTTGCAATTGCATTTCTATCCTAGGGCCGGTCGTTCTGTTCCGCAAAATGCGGAATGCACATAGCCGCTATCAGTGTTTTGCGGACCACAATGACCCCTAAAGAAAATAATGGTTTGCTTATATAGCTATCTCCACCTATTATTGCTAAACTGATCTTCTTAGGAAATGAATAAAAAGGGAATGTAACCTTATCTGGTGATTTAAGTTACACATTTGTATGTTTTATTGCTATATACTGTTATTGAAACACAATGACATTTGTTAGGCTAGAAAATATTCTTATAATGATTATAGTCAAATCTGTTTTCCATCTGTGGATGTTTGGTATTTTCTGTTAATAAATGACCTGTAGAATGTTAAAATTAAAAGACAGTATGCTATTAAATGTACCATCGAGTTGATTGCATTAACTAAATTTGCCTGAAAATTAAATATCTACAAGCAGTTGTTGGAATTGAAAGAAACTTTCTGTGTGTGAATGTAATGATGATATATGTTCCATGTTTTTCACCCTATAAGACATACTTTTTTTTCCATAGCATCATCACGACGGCATACAAGGAGATTGACCCCTGACCTCTGTAGGGGCAGGAACAGAGAGAGGTTAAATACCCTCCTCCCACCACCAACACCAGGGTTTCCTGTCCCTACAGAGGACAGGGCAGAGAAAGGTCTCCCTGTATGCAGGGAGATGAAGCTAAGGAAATGGAATCTTTCTGTTGATACCTTAGAAAATCGCCGGCATCCTGCATGGCGTCCCCCTGCCCTCCCGCGGTCCAGTACTAACGCTGGGCAGGGGTTCAGGGCTCTATCTCGTCCCGGTTTTCCGGGGCCTGTTCCCTGGCGCAGACTCCCTCCTGGCCTATTAAGGCGGCAGCTGGGTGCGCGCCAACGCATGTTTGACGTCACGGCCGGCGACCCGGAAGTGACGTTAGCGGCGGCAACGTGGGGCCTGGCTTAAAACCGAGGCCTGAACTCGGGCAAACGCTCCCAGGATCGGTCCCCACTGGTGCGGAACCCTTGCCTGCAGAAGAGGACGACCATGTCGGTATCGGAGCGGTCCCCTAGAGCTGAGCCGCCGGCAGCGCTTCTAACCGTGAGTCCCCCTCGGGGGTATTATATGAGCGGGTCAGGGAGTCTGTTGATCCCCCTCTCCTACGGTAATAAGGTGAAGGGGGGAGAGAGAGAGTGAGGCACTTGTTTCCATGCTCCGAGCGGCTGCGGCAAGGAGCTTGCTTCTGCATCGCCCCCCCCCCCCCCCCTCTTTGGGCCATACCCTTATACTTTGCCGTCTCCTCTCTTTTAGGCTAAAGAAGCCCCGAAAAAGATTGGGAAATCACTCAAATGTGTCTCCTGCAATAGTAGACTCCCTGACCGCTACCCCAAAAAATTGTGCAAACTTTGTATTTCAAATATCGTACGGGATGAGGCACCCTCCCTAAAAGAGGAATTAAAAACTATGATTCAGGAAGAGATCCGTTCATCCCTGGCCCACCTGTCCACTAATCCCCCCAATTTGCCGCAACCAAAGAGGAAGCGGGCTAGATCTCCACCCCCTTCTGAACTAGAAGTCATTGCGGATGAAAGTGCTCACTCCGTCAGGTCATGGGAGGAGGGGGAGAGAGTCTCTGACTCAGACTCAGTGGACGACGGACGTAGATATTACTTTTCTACGGAAGGAATGTCCGACCTTTTGAAGGCAGTAAGGTCGACCATGGGTGTGGAGGAGGTGCAACGTACCCATTCGGTACAAGAAGAAATGTTTGGGGGCCTAAGAGTTAAGAAGACCCGTGTGTTTCCCATCAATGAAAGTATTAGGGATATGATCCTTGATGAGTGGGCAGACCCAGAAAGACGGCTGGGAGTCCCGGCAGTGTTCAAAAATAGGTTGCTATTTGATCCAGAGGAGTCTAAAATTTTCAATGAAATTCCCAAGATCGATGTACAGGTCGCCAAAGTGAACAAGAAAACGTCCCTTCCATTTGAGGATGCCTCCCAACTTAAAGATTCGATGGATCGTAAGGCGGACAGTCTTCTCAGGAAATCCTGGGAGGCGTCCATGTTTAATGTTAAAACCAATATTGCGGCTACCTCAGTCGCCAGATCCATGTATCTTTGGTTGGGAGAATTAGAAACTCATATTAAAGTTAAAGCGTCTAGGGAGCAGATTCTTAATTCTCTCCCTCTTTTAAAATCGTCCACGGCTTTCCTGGCGGATGCCTCTGCCGAATCAGTCCGATTCTCCACCAGAGATGCGGCACTCTCCAAAGCCCTCTGGATGAAGTGCTGGTCGGGGGACAAGACGTCTAAGTTAAAGCTTTGTTCCATCCCCTTTTCTGGAGAATATGTGTTTGGCCCGGTGCTAGATAAAATTCTAGAGAAGGCCGCGGACAAGAAGAAGGGGTTTCCGGAAGATCGCCCCTCCAAACGCCGGTATCCTTTTTGCCCCTCCTCGGGTCAGGAAAAAAGCTACAGGGGGAAAGGGAAATCAGGGCGTTGGAGCTATCCAAAAGGGGGAAGAGGAAGAGGCCAATCCTTCTCCCATCAAAAATCTTCAGATAAGCAATGACGCCGGAGTGGGGGGGAAGACTCTCAAAATTCCTGGGGTCATGGGAATCTATCTCCCAGAACCCCTGGATTTTCCAAGGTAGTTGGTGCAGGCTATCAAATAGAGTGGTCTTCAAGACCCCCAAACAAATTTTCACTGACACGGTTCCAAACGAACCTTTGGCAAGGAGTCCAGAAACTTCATCAAATGAACGTAATCTCACCGGTCCCGCCTCTAGAAAGAGGCAAGGGTTTCTATTCAACTCTATTTCTAATCAGGAAAAAAGAAGGTACCTTTCGGACGATCATAAACCTGAAACCACTAAACAGGTTCATTCGTTATCAGAAATTCAGGATGGAGACCCTAACATCTACAATCCCTCTGCCAAGCAAAGACGTCTTCATGTGCACAGTAGACCTGCGAGACGCTTATTACCACATTCCCATTCACACCAACTCACAGAGTTTTCTCCGGTTTGCAATCCAGGATATATCAGGGAACGTCCATCACTACCAGTTCAGAGCCCTTCCCTTCGGGATTTCATCTGCCCGGAGAATATTTACTAAAGTAGTGGTAGAGATGGTCGCCTTCGCCCGAAGAAAGGGACTCATGATAATCCCCTATTTGGACGATTTCCTTCTGATCAGCGAAAGTCTCAGCCAAATCAATTCGAATCTGAGGTTCTTTCTCTCCATCCTAGACGACCTGGGGTGGATCGTAAACAAGGAAAAGTCCGTCCTCACCCCCTCAAGGGAAATTCGATTCTTAGGTATGATCCTAGACTCCCGAAAGCAAGCGATATTCCTACCTCGAGACAAAATATCAGTTCTCCAACAAAAGATCAGGTCCTTTCAGAGAAGAAGATCTTGCTCTATCAGAGAGGCGATGAGTATGCTGGGCCTGCTAACATCTTGTATTCCGGCAGTTCCCTGGTGTCAAATACACTTCAGACCCCTTCAGTCCTGGATCCTGAGTGTCTGGAACAGGTGCCAATCCTCTCTAGATCGTCGAGTAAGTCCACCAACTCGGATTCTGCAGTCCCTAAATTGGTGGAAAAACCACGGGAACTTATCCCGGGGAAATCCCTGTCAGAAGACTCCCCAGATTCAGGTAATAACAGATGCAAGTCTGTCCGGCTGGGGCGCAAAGGTGGGGGATCGTATATTCCAGGGCACTTGACCAGATTCGATCAGATCCCAGTCATCAAATTTCAGGGAACTGAGAGCAGTCTGGGAAGCATTGAAGGTAGCAGAGGAAATGTTGTGTCATCATCACATAAAAGTGCTATCGGACAACACTACAGCCATTGCCTACCTCTCCCATCAGGGGGGAACTCGGTCCGTAACCCTACAGGCACTGACAACAAAGATCTTTGCTTGGGCAGAACAGAAGGTGGCCTCTATATCAGCAGTTCACCTGAAGGGAATACTAAATCAGGAAGCGGATTTTCTCAGACGCCACAGGATCGATCATACAGAATGGTCTCTAAGTCCAGAAATATTCGGGCTAGTAGTAAGAAAATGGGGAATGCCCGACGTGGATCTATTTGCCACCAGGGCAAACTCAAAAGTGGAAACATTCTGTTCCCTAAACCCCAGGGACAGACCTCATGCCTTAGACGCCTTCGCCATCCGTTGGCATTGGAATCTGTGCTATGCCTTCTCTCCACTTCCTCTAATTCCAAAGGTGGTACAAAAAATTCTCCAGGACAAGGCCACGGTGATTGTGATCGCTCCCCTGTGGCCAAAGAAAAGTTGGTTCTCATCTCTCCAGAAACTTTCTCTACAGGATCCATGGCCCCTTCCTGTGCGGGGGGATCTACTCCAGCAGGGTTCAGTTCTACACCCAAACCCGCAGTTTCTAAAATTGGCAGCTTGGATCCTGAGTCCCAAACCCTGAAACTTCAGGGCCTGTCAGACGAAGTTATTGCTACTCTGAAAGCCTCCAGAAAGAAGGTAACGTCAGCTATCTACCTTAAGATCTGGAAACGTTTTTGTTCCTGGAGTGGGGACGAATCGCCACATTTGCATAAACCCAGCATCCAAAGAATACTGGATTTCTTACAGCAAGGTCTAGACCTGGGACTTAGACCCTCTACCTTGAAGGTCCAGATCTCAGCCCTGGGTTGTTTTTTTGACCAAGATATAGCCGGCCATCGTTGGATCAAAAGATTCATTAAGGCAGCGACGAGGCTCCGCCCAACGATCACCGCCCGTGTCCCTTCCTGGGATCTGAACATCGTTCTTACAGGCCTTACTTTACCACCCTTTGAACCCATGTCTGACTGTCCAATAAAATTATGGTCCTTGAAAACGGCCTTCTTAATTGCAATAACTTCGGCCCGCAGAGTAGGAGAATTACAAGCCCTGTCAATCAGGGAACCCTACCTCCGTATTCTAGATGATAGAATAATTCTCCGTCTGGATCCTGGATTTCTCCCCAAAGTTGTATCCAATTTTCATCGGAGCCAGGAAGTTACCCTACCTTCCTTTTGCCAACATCCCTCTAATGACAAAGAATCCGCATTTCACTCTCTGGACGTTAGACGGGCAGTCCTAAACTATATCGCTGTGACGGAAAAGTTTAGGAAATCTGACAACTTACTAGTTCTCTTTGGAGGAAGATTTAAGGGCCAAAACGCTTCCCTGTCCTCTATAGCTAGATGGCTCAAAGAAGCCATTAGTCTTTGTTACCAAATACAAAATCTGACATGTCCAGTCCACATTAGGGCCCATTCCACTCGGGCCATGTCTTCCTCTCAGGCGGAGAGAGCTGGGGCTTCTCTGGAGGAAATCTGTCGTGCTGCCACTTGGTCCAGCATTCATACCTTTTATAAAGCACTATCGCCTGGATCTTTCCAGATCATCTGATCTGTCCTTCGGGCGGAAAGTCCTCCAGGCTGTAGCCTCCCCTTAACTGATATATTTTTTATATCTCCTTGTATGCCGTTGTGATGATGCTATGGAAAAACCGGTATTAGTCTTACCGGTAATTCTGTTTCCATGAGATCATCACGACGGCACGTTATTCCCTCCCTATGATTTAAGTCGTTTGACCTACTGGGTCTCTAGAAGGTATGGAGTAATGCCTTTTTTTCACTATTTTCCACCACCGGGTTGCTCTGTGTGATTTTGGAAACACTGGTGTTGGTGGTGGGAGGAGGGTATTTAACCTTTCTCTGTTCCTGCCCCTACAGAGGTCAGGGGTCAATCTCCTTAAATGCCGTTGTGATGATCTCATGGAAACAGAATTACCGGTAAGACTAATTCCGTTTTTTTCTCCTAAAAGTGAGGGAGAAGTGTCAGTGCGTCTTATTATGGAAGCGCCTATTAGTACAGTAGTACTGGGGAGAAGTAAATACAGCGCTCTCTGTGTGGGCTCTGTACTCTCTGGTCCCTGCTCTTCTTGTGCTGGTACCGCATGCTGTGCTGTGACCTGCATGCTGCGTGAGGACATAGGTGCACTCTGTCACCTCACACTGTGCGTCGTTGGGTCACCTGATTCTCATTAACTTTGAGGGTCTGCGTTCTCTTTGCGTTCTCATTAACTTTGAGGGTCTGAATAATATTGGGCATCTGATCTTTTTAGGGGTCGGAGCTGAGGTCTAATTAACATTGCGGATTTGAGTAACATTTTGGGTCTCATCTGATGAAAAATGCGGATCCGCAATGCACTACGGACGTCTGAATGGAGCCTTATACTGTTGAAAAATGCCATTGGGAAGCCTTGCTATGAGAGGCAACACATGTGGCTACAGGATGTCCTGCACATATCAAGGGTGCGGCTCGTGTTTGTCAGTGGATCAAACGATCCTCTCTACTGGTGGTCTGTCTGGGCCATTTGAAACTTGTTCCCAACACATCCTAAGGCCTCTTGCACACGAACGTTATTTTTTTTTCTTTCTGTTCCGTATACGGACCGTATACATTTAAATGATTGGTAATGTATCCGCAAGAAAAAATGTCTTCCTTATTTTCGTTTTTCCGTTCAAAGATACATGTCCTATTATTGTCTGCATAACGGACAAGGATAGTACTGTTCTATCAGGGGCCAGCTGTTCCGTTCTGCAAAAAATAGAATTCACATGGACGTCATCCGTATTTTTGGGCAGATCCGTTTTTGCGAACCGCAAAATACTGAAAAAGCCATACG